>NW_016809631.1:922876-924739 GCF_001698545.2 Rhinopithecus bieti
CGTAAGGGCAGCCAGAGAGAAAGGTCGGGTTACCCACAAAGGGAAGCCCATCAGACTAACAGCAGATCTCTCGGCAGAAACTCTACAAGCCAGAAGAGAGTGGGGACCAATATTCAACATTCTTAAAGAAAAGAATTTTCCACCCAGAATTTCATATTCAGCCAAACTAAGCTTCATAAGTGAAGGAGAAATAAAATCCTTTACAGACAAGCAAATGCTGAGAGATTTTGTCACCACCCAGTTTGCCTTACAAGAGCTCCTGAAGGTAGCACTAAACATGGAAAGGAATAACGAGTACCAGCCACTACAAAAACATGCCAAATTATAAAGACCATCGATGCTAGGAAGAAACTGCATCAACTAACGGGCAGAATAATCAGCTAGCATCATAATGATGGGATCAAATTCACACACAACAATATTAACCTTAAATGTAAATGGACTAAATGCCCCAACTAAAAGACACAGATTGGCAAATTGGATAAAGAGTCAAGACCCATCAGTGTGCTGTATTCAGGAGACCCATCTCACATGCAGAGACACAAAGAGGCTCAAAATAAACAGATGGAGGAAGATCTACCAAGCAAATGGGAAACAAAAAAAAGTAGCAGTTGCAATGCTGTCTCTGATAAAACAGACTTTAAACCAACAAAGATCAAAAGAGACAAAGAAGGCCATTGCATAATGGTAAAGGGATCAATTCAACAAGAAGAGCTAACTATCCTAAATATATATGCACCCAATACGGGAGCACCCAGATTCATAAAACAAGTCCTTAGAGACTTACAAAGAAACTTAGACTCCCACACAATAAAAATGCGACTCCCACACAACAATAATGGGAGACTTTAACACCCCACTGTCAATATTAGACAGATGAACGAGACAGAAAGTTAACAAGGATATCCAGGAATTGAACTCAGTCCTGCAACAAGCAGACCTAATAAACAGAACTCTTCACCACAAATCAACAGAATATATCTTCTTCTCAGGACCACATCACATTTGTTCCAAAATTGACCACATAGTTGGAAGTAAAGCACTCCTCAGCAAGTGTAAAAGAATGGAAATCACAACAAACTGACTCTCAGACCACGGTGCAATCAAATTAGGATTAAGAAATTCACTCAAAACCACACAACAACATGGAAACTGAACAACTTGCTCCTGAATGACTACTGGGTAAATAACGAAATAAAGGCAGAAATAAAGATGTTCTTTGAAACCAATGAAAAGAAAGACACAACATACCAGAATCTCTGGGACACATTTAAAGCATTTTGTAGAGGGAGATTTATAGCTCTAAATGCCCACAAGAGAAAGCAGGAAAGATCTAACATGGAAACCCTAACATCACAATTAAAAGAACTAGAGAAGCAAGAGCAAACAAATTCAAAGGCTAGCAGAAGGCAAGAAATAACTAAGATCAGAGCAGAACTAAAGGAGATAGAGACACAAGAAAACCCTTCAAAAATCAATGAATCCAGGAGCTGGTTTTTTGAAAAGATCAACAAAATTGATAGATGACTAGCGAGACTAATAAAGAAGAAAAGAGAGAAGAATCAAATAGATGCAATAAAAAAATGAAAAAGGGGATATCATCACTGATCCCACAGAAATACAAACTACCTTCAGAGAATGCTATAAACACCTCTACGCAAAAGAAACTGTAAAATCTAGAAGAAATGGATAAATTCCTGGACACACACCTTCCCAAGACTAAACTAGGAAGAAGTTGAATCTCTGAATAGACAAATAACAGACTCTTAAATTGATGCAATAATTAATAGCCTATCAACCAAAAAATGTTCAAGACCATACGGATTCACAGCCAAATTCTACCAGAGGCACAAAAAGGAGCTG
>NW_016809631.1:926351-1047396 GCF_001698545.2 Rhinopithecus bieti
CAACCTACAGAATGGGAGAACATTTTTGCAATCTACCCATCTGACAAAGGGCTCATATCTGGAATCTATAAAGAACTTAAACAAATTTACAAGAAAAAAAAAATCAAACAACCCCATCAAAAAGTGGGCAAAGGATATGAAGGACACTTCTCAATAGAAGACATTTATGAGGCCAACAGACACATGGAAAAATGCTCATCATCACTGGTCATCAGAGAAATGCAAATCAAAACCACAACGAGATACCATCTCACACCAGTTAGAAATGCGATCATTAAAATGTCAGGAAAAAACAGATGCTGGAGAGGATGTGGAGATATAGGAACCCTTTTACACTGTTGGTGGGACTGTACACTAGTTCAACCATTGCGGAAGATAGTGTGGTGATTCCTTAAGGATCTAGAACTAGAAATACCATTTGACCCAGTGATCTCATTACTGGGTACATACCCATAGGATTATAAATCATGCTACTATAATGACACATGCACACGTAAGTTTATTGCAGCACTATTCACAATAGCAAAGACTTGGAACCAACCAAAATGTCCATCCATGACAGACTGGATTAAGAAAATGTGGCATACATACACTATGGAATACTATGCAGCCATAAAGAAGGATGCGTTCATTTCCTTTGCAGGCACATGGATGCAGCTGGAAATCATTATTCTGAGCAAGCCATCACAAGGTCAGAAAACCAAACACCGCATGTTCTCACTCATAGATAGGAATTGAACAATGAGAATGCTTGGACATAGGGTGGGAAACATCACACCCCAGGACCTGTTGTGGGGTGGGGGGACAGGGGGAGGGATAGCATTAGGAGAAATATCTAATGTAAATGACGAGTTAATAGGTGCAGCAAACCAACATGGCACATGTATAGATATGTAACAAACCTGCACATAGTGCATATGTACCCTAGAACTTCAAGTATAATAAAAAAAAAAGAAAGACATCAATAAAATCCAAAAAGTCAGTAAATAAATACACAAGAAATGAAACACTTAAAAAAAAAAAGAAAAATATTTTCCCTTCTCTCGTGTACAATCTTGATTGGACAATCAGTCAAACCTCTCTGCCCTTCTTTTCCTATGACTTTATTAGGCCAGTAGGAATTTCTCTCCAGGAATTTGAAACTTCAACGAAGTATCATAAACATAGGGAAAACAGTTGACTGATTTCAGTGGCAGTGACCTAAGGAAGCTGTCTATCTTCCTTTACCTTGGGCTCTAGATCTACTTCCCTGGCCCAAGACTGCTATTCCAGCCCTTCTTTGAACTATCTGAAAGCCTTGCAATCAGTTAGCCAGACTTTCTGCTGCTGGCAACCTAAGCATGCTAACTGTTATGGGGCAAATCCTCTAATTCTTTGGATGGCCCACAACACAAAGCATAGTACTTGGCGCAAAGTAGGTGTTCATGAGTGATATTTTGAAGAACATAATGGAAAATTGAACACTGACAAAAACAAAGACCAACTATGAAAGCATTTTGTAAATACATAAGAGGTATAAAAAATTCTAGTGTAGAGGCCCAGGAATGTGACATTAGTGATAAAATGATTCAGTAGTGACTCTACACAATCCTAACATCCACCCTAGCTACCTTTGCTTTTCTTATTAAATCTTTGAGACAGGAAAGCAGTGCACTCTACTAAATCCCACTAAAATGCCCCAAACATGCTAGTTTTTTAAATTCTTACATCTAGAGCTTATAGCACGTACTGGCCCAGAAGGCCCTCCCTTACCTCCTTTAAGAAATGATAAAGAAATTGATCTGAGCCAGGAAGAATGACACTCACTGGATTATACCACAGAGGTGTCCTATTTTTCATTTTGAAATGGATTTAGCACAATCATGCAAATGTGTACTACCCAGGGCTGGAAAGAAATGAGGACAGAGCTCAGAGAAGTCAGGCAAAGGTCAAACATGAAACCAAAATAGAAAGCAATACCCACAGCAGTTGTACTGCTACATACATCAGGTAGGCAGCTGAACCGAATGACCTCTAAAGCCTCCTCCAGTTCAAGCATTCTTTGATTCTACTTCTTTTAGTCGTTCATGCTTGTAACTGTCAGAATCAGCCCTACTAAGAAGCACTGGTAAGTGTAAAAAGACTGTTGAAAATGATGTTTCAACCATTTTCTTTTAAAAAGAAAGAAACTTCATTAGTCTACGAGCTGAATTTTTCATTCAGTAAACATTTACTAATGACTTGTTATGCACAAATAACTGTGCTAGGAGGAAGGTGAGCAAAGACACAAAGAAAATAATTACAGGTGCTGCCTTTAAGTAGCTAATAATTTACTAAAAATAATGCTAGGCCACTTTGTGCTTTCTGACTAAGACTAGTCATTGTAAACAGCAGCAATTTACAAATTCATCAGTGAAAAATGAAGAAAGCTTCTTGCTCTCAAGGAGCTTTTTATTTCTTTGTTCATTCACTGATTAATTCCACAGTCCTCACTGACTAAGCTCCGTACCCTACACTACGTGTCATGGAGACCAATTACCAATATTAACAAGGTGTCTGCCTACAAGGAGCTCAAAAGGAAACGGGGTGACCTATGCCATCTACTTAGTTTTGTTATGCCAGTTCTTAGTCTTCTCCAAGTCTGTTCCTCCTGTAGTCACAGTGCCATTCTGATCAGGTTACACACACCCCCAACCGTACACCCCTCTTATCCTTCCCCTGCTTAACACACTCTGTTGGCTTCCCTTGCTATATAATTCAAATCTGAAGGGTCTCTAAATGGCAGGATGGCAACCTCTCATAATCTAATGCAGCCTAGCCTAGACAGATTGCAGTTGATGTAATAAGCAGGATGAAGTATTATCACCAAGCTTAGCACAAATACCCTGTGAGTATTCAGTCATCATCTCTACCCACACAATCCCCAAATCTGGCCAGAATATAGTGAAGATCCAGAATTGATGGCCGTGAATAAATAGATCACAGGCAGTAATTGAGACCAAATGATTTATGTTTTATTGCTCCAAGGCAAGCACTCTAGCCTCAGTCCAATGGATATGTGGATAGATCCAGACTTAAGAAAGGAGAAAACATGATATCCTAAAAAGATCATTGTGGCAAGGATTTTTATCATGTTTCTAGACCTTTGAAGCATTCTCTGGATAGTTATTTGAGATGTTCTCAGGTCCTCTTAGGCCGCAATCGAAGACTGTGGAGAGATTTTGATCCTTTACAGGAGAGATGTGCTAAACCAAAAATATACTTTAAAGGGACTGACAATATTTATCAAATTCCTTAGAAAACTTATAATTCAGTAAAAATTAAGAACCACAATAGACAAACCAGCTCTATGGGCATAATTCCATTATTGAATTCCAGTTTTCTTTGACAAGAAAGGCAAACTAGATTCCCAGGTGAGTATACAAGGCCAGTGGTCACTGAAATGCTAGCTTACTGAATAATGGAAAACTTTCTCTAAACTGTGGTTTCCTTAACTATAGTTGGGAATACAAATACTTATTTCACAAGGTTATTGTAAGGATTAAATAAAATAATGTGTGAAAAGCACTTGGCACAGTGCTTGAAACTTTGTAGACACCCAAAATGCTGTTCTTGCTGCTGTTATTTCTCTGTCACAGGGAGTTAATGCCCATAACTTTACATTTTCCCACTGGGGTGCTACCACATGCCATTTCTATGCACCCCTTTTCCCTCATGAAGAAGAACATTATTCTACGTCCTCAGATCTTTTGTAAAAATATAGAATATTAGTGCTGGAAAGAATTTTGGGGAAACTCCAAGAAATAGTATGCCAAGGCCAAAGACTTATTCAAGGTCGCCCAGCTAATTCGTGGCGTAACTATGTCTTGACCTAAGACTTCCATTTCCTAGTTCGGTGGCTTTTCAGCTGCATTATTATTATCCAAGTTATGAGGGGAACCTCAAATCAATACATTAATATAGTCTTATTGAGCACCTACCTAAAAGTCGTAGAGCTGCACTGAAAACTTTGGGCAATATAAAACAAGTATGAGACACATTCTTTTTCCTCTCCTTGCAGACTTCTTTCCTCATTAATTTTATATTAATTTTGAATGCTCCTTTTAATGCTCGTATCTTCAACTATAAGAATAAGAGAATGCAATTGTATACACGAATTCTTAGCTAAGCAGTTTATGGCTGATTATTGCTGCGTGGAAGTTCCATGGTTAGGGTCAGGCATGCATCCATTTACTTTACATACATTGTCCAGTTAAATTTCCCAACAATCCTATTTTATAGATGAAATGAAAAAAGAATGGAGACATGAAGTTACTTGCCCAAGTCTATCTCTCGGATGCCAAACAAAGCCCCTGTTCCTGCCAAACAGACTCCTTTGAACTTTTTAACTTCAATATTAATCCTTTGAAGCAAAATAAATAAAAAAGGGCAATACCCAAGTGAGATGCATATAAATTGCTTAATTAGTAGACATTTATTCCTCAAATATTTGTTAGGTACCAATTATTTACCAGACTATATCACAAGAGGGTAAAATCAGTGTCACAGCAAACAGCCACAAATGGTGCTTTTTGCACTTTGCCCATACCCTTGCCACAGGAACTCTCACCCATGGGTCTTGCTGTGGTTGTGAGCTAGTCCTTCCAGCTGCCAAGGGCTCAGAGCTGTTGCTTCTTTTGCTGTTTCATCTTCTGGGTGATCAAGCTTGCTGCTCAGGCCACTGTGCCCTTGACCTTTTTAGGCTCTAGAAGTTACCTCAAGGGGGAATGCTTAGTTCACCCAGAATTTAAGCCATTTAGAAAGCCATGTGGACATGTGCTCTGAATGTGCAACCAAAGTGTGAGTGAAGGGCATTTCTCCTTCTTTTAATCTCATTTTGGGCCTTCCTCTAAGCCTGAGGCATGAGTCCCATAGTCTAGACCATGGAAAAGTTGAGTAGCAGATAAAGTGTGGTACTCAAACTCCTTCCTGAGCTTGGCCCGTGGCCAGTAGTTGCTTGAACCTGGAAGAGTTCTTGCCTAGGAGACTCCTCAGGCCTTCTAATAAGTTAGGGGTGGCCCAGCTACAGAGACCTGTGGGTATGCCCAATCCTGAGAGTGAAGAATGTTTAGGTTCTCAAAGATTAATCCTGTTGCACTCTCCTATGGAATGTGGAAGTCCTGTGTATGCAAAAGAGAGTGGGACCCCATTCCCTCCAACAAGTTTTCCACTATTTTCACCTGCTAACTGAGGCTCCCAGATTTCCCTTGGTTTTATCCACACATTAAACTCTTCCTCTATCTCCATGTCTGAAACAGTGATTCTGCATATGGTATGGCTGAGGAATCACCCTCTCCCTATCAAAACAACTTTCATTTGAAATAACATTAATTAGCCTATGGTGAACTGCAACTTAAAGCAAAACAACATATAATGAAACCAATTTTACCACAGGCTAATTGAAATAAACAAGAGTTAAATTCCTACAGCATATTTCTGATCACAAAAACATCAGCAAACTTCTAAATAAGAACCAAAACACTTCCAGTCTAACACTGAAATAAATATGAGCTATATATACATTGTCATGCACTTGTATGACTATCATTGAATCTACAAATATTTACTTGATAATAATATTTATTTATTTATTTATTCATTCATTCATTTTCTATTCTACTTTTTCTAGTTCAAGGTCACTGGTGGCCAGACCCTATCCTTGCAGCTCAGGGTTCAAGGCAGAAACCAGCTCTTGCCAGCACATTGTCCCATTACAGAGTGTGCACGCGCGTGTTCTCTCACACCCACACCCACACACAACATGCCCCCCTTCCCCCCCCACACACACACTCAGATTGGGACTATTTGGACATGCCAATGACACTAGGAGTCACATCTTTGGGATGTGGGAGAAAACCGGAGTACCTGTAGAAAACCCAGGCAGACGTGGGGAGATCCTGCGAACTCCACACTGACGGTGGTCCCAGTGGGAATTGATTAAAACAATGTTATTTGAAGGCCTGCTGTATATATCATTTAAACCTCAAAGGAGCATAATTGCTTAGGTATGAAAACCGAGGCTTCAAAAGGTTAAATAGTTTCCCTGAGGTCACCTAGGTCTTAGGTAAGAGAGCTGGGAGCAGGATGAAAGTCTGACCACAAAGACACTTTCCTGACAACTAAGCTACTTTGCCTTCCCTAAACTGCTTCTGTTTAATACTTACTGCTGAAATGCAAAATAGATAAAAGGACAACATAAGTAAGAGGAATACAAATGCATAATTAGCATGAATAAAGTGTACATTATCATTTTTATGTCAAGCCCATTTCTGCTAATGTTCCATTATAAAAGCGTCTCAGTTGATAAAAATTCAAAGATGCACATTTGGTAGTTGAAGCAAGAAAATGTCAATAATCCCACTTTATTTTATTAATTTAGATATGGCTCAGGCAAGTACAGCTGGTACTGCTATTCTTAGAGCTGGAAGGAATGAGGGGGAAAATATTTCTGTTAACAGACAGACTCAATCAGATTCAGGAACTGACTCTACTCCCCCAAATCCCTAGTCATCCCACATCCTGCTCTGCCCCTAAAAAATCATCCACTGCAAATTGCCAGAGAGATGAATGTGAGAATGAAATTAATCAAAATAAGATGAAAGACCAGCAGTCTATCCCAAGTGGCAGTTTGATTAATGAAAGCCAGAAAGCAACTAGTACAATTTAGGAAATCAATGAGACCCAGGTGAAAGCAAAAACAACTGGAAAGCTGTAGTTTTCCCTAGGGGAGAAAATGCTTTGTATTTGTTTAGACCCTTTGACCTGAGGATGTCAAGGCATTTCACAAGCAATTTATTTTATTCTAGTTTCTGTTATGTGGAGAAATAAACACTGACATTAATGCAAGTTTTCCTCTGGGCTAACAGAGGAAACAGGAACAGAGAGAATAGAAAAGCAGTCACTGTACTCACAACTTTCCTTGCAATTGATGTCTCCATGAAAGATCAACCAGGCCTTTATGCAGTCATTTTGATTAATCTTATAGTAGATATCTTTGGGGGCATCTGCCCAATTCAGAGTGGTCCTTCTCTGAGAACTATTCCCTTCACTCATAGAAGCAAATCCTATCTGCCATATTTGTTCTGAGTCCTTCCCTATCCCTATCCTGGCCATAGTGGATTGCGTCAAGGGTGGACACCTGACCCACCTGGGGCCAATCATATTCTTTCTACAATAACTGGAATTGGGATTCAGAGAACCATTTAATGTGGAAGTAAGCCACTGTGAGTTGGGCAAGAGCAGAGGCAGTCTTCAAAGAGAAAAACGAAGCAGTTTAGAGAACTGAGCAGGTGTCTCGCTTGGTTCCTGATAGCTATCCAGTTCCTGGTTCCAGCCCCCTGTGATGCCCAGTCACTTGGTCTGACTTTAGGTTGGGTTAAACACTCTTGAACACTGTTATTAGATTCTTCTTATCTACTTAAGTTAATTCAAGTGAGTTTCTGCTACTTGCAACTAGAAGTATCATCGTAAGTATTTCATTGCTGGGTCTGCCAGGTTCACCTTTGTCTCAAAATATCTGCCTTGCAATCTCTTTCAGTTATTCTCCTTCCTCTCTATCAATTTCCATTCATTGTGCCTTTTGTTTCTGCTTGCCCATTAAATACAGGTATTCTCTAATGCTCTGTGCTCAATCTATTTCTTCTTCGCCTTCCTGGAGAATCTCATCTCCTCCATGGTTTCAGTTAATACCTATAAGCAACTAAATCCCAAATCTATATCTTCAGCCCATACCTCTTGGCTAATATTGCTAAGCCACTCTGGACAGACTTACAGGCTCCCCAAACTAAAAAAAAAAATGTGAAATTACTCAATCATTTTTCCTTGAAAAAATCTGCTCCTTTTCTCCTGATTTATATTAGAATATGGCATTGCACTCTACCAGTCACTCAAGCTAGATGCCACAGAGTTATTTTCAAGTGTCTCTCTTATATTCCTTTTCATAGTTCTGTCTTCATCATCTCTCAATTGGACAATTTGCTGTAGTTTCCTAAGAATTTTCCTCCTGTTACATAACTACCTCCAACCATTGCCAATCCATTCTCCATACTGTCAGAATTATGATTCTAATACACAAACCAGCCAATGCCACTCATATGCTCAAAAGAGTCAATAGATCTATATTTTAATAAAATAAAGGCCAAGATACTTTTATGATACATAGGTCCTTTCTGAACTTGGCTTCAAATTCTTTTTAACTCCATTGCCTACTTGACTTTGTGCAACAATCACACTATTCTGTTATTTCTCGAACACTTTATGACATTCATTAACTTTTCCAACATTCATCAATCCATCCATCTGTTCATTAATTCAGTAAGAATTTACTGAGCACACCATAAATACTTTGCAAGGCACCAGGATTATAGGCACGACTTAGGCCTAGTATATGCTCTGAAGGAACTGCCAGCCTAGGAAGAGACAGGTCATTTCAATTTAGTGAGCCTCCATACTATTATACTATTATCCTATTATACTCTTTGTCTAGATATACTTCCTTAACTCCTAAACCCAAGAAAAGTCTACCCATCCTTCAAAACCCTAACTCAAATACCTCCTCAATCTCCTCAAGCCTGAATTACTCATTCACTATGTCCTCAGCGCTTCTTCTCAACGCCACTTTGTTGTAGTGTGGTCTGCATTAAAATTAGGTTAGTGTTATATCTATTCCTGTCTTTACTTGTGAGTTCATTGAGAGTAGTTTGTTGAAGAAATATTTGTTGAATTAATTTTTGTTAAATTTAGGACTAATTTATGACAAAAATTCCTTTTCGGATGTATCATGTTTGCTGAAAATTTCATTTTGAAGCCAATAATTTGCGCTTTACCTATAGTCAAATTGGAAATCTTAAGAGCAGGCCCTGTCTCATAGTTTCCTGTGAGGATCAAATGAGTTAACAAATATAAAGCTATTAGAAAAAATAGCAGATACATAAAATAATTAGCTATCATAATTACTATTGTTATGTCAGTATAACTAGAAAATTGCTCATTTCACTTTCCTAGGTTTTGAAACATGAAAATATAGAAAACCATGTGAGAATCAGTATAAAAGGGTTCCAATATTTCCACATTCTCATCAACACTTTTTATTATCTATCTTTTTTTAGTATAGCCAGCCTAGTGTGTGTGAAGTCATATTTCATTATGGTTTTGATTTGCATTATCTTGATGGCTGATTATATTGATCAACCATAATACTGTGCTTGATTTCTGTGCTTATGGCCATTTGTATATCTTCTTCGGAGAAATTTCTTTTCAAATTATTTGCTCATTTTAAAATTGGATTATGTGTCTTTTTATTATTAAGGTATAGCAGTTCTTTATATATTTTACATATAAGTCCCTTGTCAGATATATAATTTGCAAATTTTTTCTCCTCTTCTATGGGTTGTCTTTTTACTTTCTTGATGATATCATTAGAAAAAAACACATTTTTACTTTTGTTTAGGTCCAGTTCGTCTATTTTTTGTTTTGTTGCTTGTGCTTTTGGTATGATATCTAAGGAACTATTGTCTAATTTAAGGTCATGAAGATTTACATCTATGTTTTCTTTAAGGAGTTTTGTAGTTTTAGTTCTTAGATTAAGTCTTTGATCAATTTTTCAGTTACTTTTGTACAGAGTATGTGATATACGTCCAACTTCACTCTTTTGCGTGTGGATATCCAGTTGTCCTAGCACCACTTGTTGAGAAGATTATTCTTTCCCCATTGAGTTATCTTGGTATCCTTGCCAAAAACCAATTGGTCTTAAATAAGAGAATTTGTTTCTATACTTAAACTTCCATTTCAGTAACCTATATATTTGTTCTTACAATAACACCATGCTATCTTGATTGCTATAGCTTTGTAGTATGTTTTGAAATTGGTTGGAATTTGTGGGGATTTCCTTTAAAATGTAGATTTCCAGACTCCTTCTCTAGAAATTCTGATTTAATCAGTCTGGGGAAGACTGTGGGAGCATGTATTGCAGGATTTAAAGAATGCCATAGAGTAATGGTGGAGAATGCAAGTTTTGGCCAGGCATGGTGGCTCACTCCTATAATCCCAACACTTTGGGAGGCCGAGCTGGGTGGATTGCTTGAGGCCAGAAGTTCAAGACCAGCCAGGGCAACATGATGAAACCCTGTCTCTATGAAAAAACAAACAGACAAACAAACAAACAAATAGGCATGATGGTGCATGCTTGTGGTCCCAGCTATTCAGGAGGCTGAGGTAGGAGGACTGCTTGAGCCTGGGAGGTGGAAGTTGCAGAGAGCCAGGATAACTCCGCTGCACTCAAGCCTGGGTGACAGAGTTAGACCCCATTAAAAAAAAAAAAAAGTGAGCCTGACTTACCAGACTTACCAAGTTGGAATCTGACCTTACTTACAGGATGACTTGAGAATGACATTTACCTTCTGTAAAATAAGAATAATAATGAAACGGAGAAAGTTCCCTTGTCCCCCTCACAGGGCATGCGATGGGGGTGTGGCTTGCTTCTTCCCTGCTCTGCTGCTCAGACCTCTAGGGGAGCACACAGCTGGGCAGGCTGTGGGGCTCCGGCCCCACGACACTGTCTAGGGGTGAATGTTTACAGCTGAAGCCTCAGTGGGCTTGTGTTACAGGGTGCTCTTTTAGTTCAGCCATCTGTAGGCGGCTTGTGTTAGCTCCGCTTGTGTCAGTCAACTCAATTAGACCCCCTTCCTTATCTCAAGGACAGAAGGCTTTTTGTATCCTGGGATTTCTTGCCTTGATGTACTGGAAGAATTGTATCACTTGTGGGCTTGGGGAATGAGTGCAAGATTTTATTGAGTTGAAGTAACTCTCAGCAGATGGGGGAGCCAGAAGGTAGATGGTTTTCCCATGGAGTCTGGCCACTCAGCGGCCCAGGCTCTCCTCCAACCTCTGCAGCCAAACTCTGCCTCCTTCTGCTGGCCACTGGTTGATGGCCTGCCGGCGTCTGTCCTGTGTCCTTCCCCTGGCAGGCTCCCCTAGACGTCCTCTCAACGTCCAGCCGCTCGTGTATTCCTTTCGACATCCAGCTGCTTGTGTCTCTGCCTACCAGGGTCTTGGGGTTTTTATAGGCACAGGACGGAGTCGTGGCAGGATGGGATGGTCTTGGAAAATGCAACATTTGGACGGGAAGGCAGGAGTGCCTCTCATTACCTAGGTCAGTGGGCACAGGTCCGGGGGTGGAGCCCTTCCCAGGTACCACACCCTCCTCTATCCAGCACTTCCCTGCTCCCCTTCCATAGCAAAAACAGTAATACTTTTCACATAGAGGTTATGAGAACTAAATTCATCAATTCATGTAGGATAGAAGAGTGCCTGGAACTCAATGTTAAGTAATTGGACTTCCTAACAGTTGGTCATAGGAACAGAAAATGGGAAAATGCAGAAAGGGAGAAAAAAGTGTGTGTCAATCTAATGAGATCAAAGAATTTTTCAGAGACTTTGCAAAATCTAGGAAAAAAAGTTTTGAATAACAGGAAAAAAACACATGCCCTGATGAGCAGCTGATCTTTTCTTAAACTGTGGTAAAATACATATAGCATAAAATCGCCATTTTAACCATTTTTAATAATTCAGTGGCATTAATTACATTCATAATGTCCTGCAACTATCACCTGTATCTATTTCCAAAACTTTTCATCATCCCATATGGAAACTTTAACTGTTGCACAATAACTTGCCATTTTTCTCTCCTACCAGGCCTTGGCAACCTCTAACCCACTTTCTGTCTATATGAATATGCCTATTCTCAATATTTCATATAAGTGAAATCATGCAATTTTTTTGTGTCTGGAATGTTTCACTTAGTGTAATGTTTTTAAAGCTCATCCATATTGTATTGCACATAAAATTTCATTCCTTTTTATTGTTGAATAATGTTCATTATATGCATATATCACATTTTTAATACATGAATTTGTTGATGGACACTTGGGTTGCTTCTACCTTTTAACTATTGTGAATAGAGCTGCAATGAACACTAATATACCAATATTTTTGTGAGTCTCTGTTTTCAATACTTTGGGGTATACATCTAGGTGTTGAATTTGAATAACTGACCTTTTACTAGAAATAAAATGGTGCTTTGGAGTAAAGAAAGCCCTTTGCTATCTCTCTCATAGCTTGTCCTTATATGAGGCTACTCTTGTCACTTCTTCCTTGACCTGCATGCCTTCAGCTCATTATAATTGCTGTCTGGGGCACAGAGATATGAATACCTCTGGAGCCAGGGCAGGCTAGGTAGGAAGGAAGTTAAGACAATTCCCAGATGACAAAAATTAGTGATAAGGCTCAAGGCAACCAGAGAGTCTGACCTGTAACCCTTCTTTGCCTCCTTCTCTGACACCTCTTGTTTTGACAGAATGTTTCTGCTCATCCAGAGAGACTAGGAGGTTATGTAAGAACTCAAAAAGGGTGAAGAAGGGCTGTATAATTGTGTACATCTCTTGACCCTGTCATCTGCCAAGGCTATCATTACAGCCAGCAGGAGCCATTTAGGGAAAAGAACAGGAGTAGGTGGGATGGGGTCAGTGGGTCAAGGCAGCTATAGGTTGCTAAGGGCATTCCCAAATAGAAAGGAAGTCCCTGTCACAGTTGTCCTTTCTCATTACAGAAAGCCCACCTCAGACACTGTCCCAATGCTACTAGTTTTATCTTGACCCCAGGCCTTGCCCTGTGCCCCCTGGTGTTTCTCTGATTTCCCTGGCTCATAGTGACCTTTCTCCTTAGTTTGGGATGGGTGAATGGAGAGGGTAATGGTGTTATTGATCATATCCTATAGAGAAAGAGTGTTATTCTAGGCAATAGAATGAGAAATATACCTTATATTAGGTTCTATACATAAAAGGCATAATTCATGTGGTTATCTATGCTTAGAATACTTTATGACATTTTTGGCATGATTAAATATATTAAGATGGTAGAATTAGGCAAAAATGAGCTAGTGAGTAAGAACAACAAGCCTCCACTACCCTATACTGGGTACACAGGCTTGATAAAGGAGAAGGAAGGCTGTAGTAGGTTTCAGGGGAGTTGGTCCCTGTTACTAAAAACATTTGCGCTGTGAATAAAAGATGATGCCTGAGTAACACATTTGAGACCTTCTTGGGCATCATCCTTGCCTGTTTTCCATTAGCTGAAGGAGAGGCATGAATATAGTGATGTCTGTAATTGCCTGCCCTACCTGACACGGTCATTGAAAGGTAGAATCCCTGGAGTGGAGATGGGAGCTGATTCTCCTGGTAGCTTGGGTCACTGGTCTTCTTAGTAGCTTACTTACTTGAGTACTTGCCCTGCTCTTTGGTGGTGGCAGAAAGTCAAGCCCAGCTAGAAAGAGTTGGTCAAGAGACAAAAGGGAAAAATACAAACCAAGCAAATAAAATGTTTAAAAATGTTTTAAGAAATCATGATTTAATATTAACAGCATCCAGAACTTCATTGCCAAGTTTATTAAATGTTGTCGAAGACATTTAGCTGATATAGATTAAAAGACCCTTAGGCCTCTGTTACTGTCTTCAATCCTATATTGTTAAAAGTGATCTACTTTTTTAAAGTGATGCAGCATATACAAAAATGCTCAATCCCTGCTAGTACTTAGTTCATGTAGAGATGAACAGGCTCCATTTCTCCTAGACTGAGCTGCCATTATCTCCACACCCACTCTACCCTTTTTCATTTTTCCCTAATTCCCAACCTAAGGAAAGAGAGACTGCCCTACTTGGCCTCAAGATTCCCCTTTTAAGCTTCAGGGAATTAAACACGAAGCATAAGGACATTGCATTTATCTCCCTGATTCTGAGGAACCAAATGTCCTATTCCACTCATAACATTTAAAGTTTTTTCTTCATGTAGTCATATAAAGCATTTTACCTGACTTGATTTTAAGATGTCATTTACCTCTCAGAGAAGCAGAATGGTGAAATAGAAAGAACTAAGGTCCAGACTAGAGCAATTCTGGTCCCAAATCCAATATCTATGTATAAGATATCTTCATCTCTCTAAGTCTAGTTTCCTCCTATGTAAAATGAGATAATAATAGTTTCCAAGTTTTGGGGGAGCACTATGTAGGATAATAAATGTAAAGCACAAAAATAGGACAACATTAGGTTTCCACTCTTTTTCTTGTTTCCCCAGGGAAAGCTCAGCTTCCTCACATACTGAATACGTGATAAAGTCCATGTGGTCTCCTAAGACAAGGGTCATCTTACATATCCCAGAGTCCAGGTCATGTCTGCCCTGTTTTTCTGACATCAAAAGTTTATGCTCTTGTTGGGAGTCCACTGGAAATGATGTTTTCTTGAAGCGTATATAATGATATAAGAAAATGAACAGGCACTATTCATGAAAAAGTAAGATAGAAATTATGCAGTATAAATACCGTTTTTAGAAAATAATATATGTCCATACATTTATATATAGGACATTTGGTGGCATCACAGTTTATCTCACCTGTGTAATATCAGGTAGTTGTTCAGGACGATACCAGACACTTTTCTTTTCTTGCTGACTTGCGGCATTTAAAACTGAAAAGAAAAGCAAAATTGCCTACATGTGGGAAATATTCAGAGGGAGAGAGGATTTAGCTAAAAGCTAAATAGAGAGCAGGAATTTTAAAAGCAAAATGCTGTGTGTTCTCTGAGGCTGTTTCTACCCTTTTCTCTCATCTGCTTGAAATTATCTGTAAAGTAGCAATTGCTCATCTGGTACAAATGATATAAGATGAGGGAGGGGAAAGCCACAGGCTGCTGATGGGCCCCAACTAAATCAAGAGGATTATAATCACATACTCACGCATGCACACACACATGTGCATTGAAAAAAAAAAAGAAGGAAAAGACAAAAAAGTTATCAACTTTGTGTAATGATATTCCCTATTGAATTGCATTTTCCAAGCTTAAAAATGCCTCTTGGGCTTTATTTGACAAGCTGAAATAATAAACTGATCATGAGCCCCAAGAAAAACTAAAGCTGCCCTGGATTAGGGTTTTTTTCTCTCCACTTCCCAGATCTTTGGTACTGACAGTGGATCCTCAATAGAAGAATAGGGTTATCAGATCTTGAGTTAACTTTTCACACCCAGTCTTTTAAATCATATAACAATGTACTACACTAAGATGTCACTTTTCAGAGAGACTTACCAAAGGCCACACATAATTAGTGAAAAAACAACCTTGGAACCCTTGACTCCATGTTACCTCTAGGTCTCTCTTCCTTCGTTGCTTTTATATGCATGAGCATTAAAAGAAAACAATGTGTATCAATGCATATGTGAGTGTATGTGCATGTATGTGTGTGTGTGTAGAGATAAAGAGAAAAATAAGTGAGAGAAGTTACATATATACACATAGATACATACATGTATCTATATATTATATATATTTCTATGTTTGTGTGTATTTTTTTCCTGAGGGTACAATAGTCTTAATTTATACTTTACATTAAAGTGTAAATTAATTGTACTTTAATGCCAGAAATATCTCAAAACATCTGAACCTCTAAACATCTGAACTTCTGTCAGGGTTATGGCATGATGGAACTGTGACTTGGGAAGCCAACCAGGAAGATAGGCTCAAGAAGCAATTCTTAGGACTTAATGTTTCAAATAAAGGGCTTAATTATCATGTGAAACCCTCAGGGCCCAGGGCCAAGAAGAGCAAATTTCCTCTAAAGGACTTCCTCTAAAGGACTTCTGCTTAGTTTGGTTACTCCATCAGGCACAGCTCCTAGTGTAGTCTCAGGCAGGCATTCTCTCTCATTTATAGCCTTGGATCTAGCCCCATTCTATGAGTAGACCAAGCTAGTTCCTTACATGACAAGCTAGTTCCGTCCATTCAGTCCAGGGGGTGACTGAATGGGTTGGGGAAGGTCAATTTCTTAGTCTAACCCTCTTTCACTCCTGGGCCAATAGCTAAATCCAGTGCTCATTTCACTATTTTTGCTTCACCCACCTAAAATTTCACCTTAGATTATATGGTGATCATCACTGGACACACCTCCAAGAGAAGGGTAGGGCCCTAGAAACCAAACTAACAAGAGTAACAGATCTCCCCTTATAAAAGTAGTGACTATCCTGTATTAATAAGTAAAGATCAGCAAAGGACAGATGCAAGTTTAACACCGGAATGGTCCTTAATTACAGATCCTCTAGACAGGAATTTCAAAACGCTTTGTGGTGCTCCATGCCTCTTTGGACTTGCTACAGATTTGTGAGTTGTTTTGTGAAAAGTCTTGGGCTCTCAGTGCTTTTGGGCAATTAGAAATCTTTCACATACTAAAAAGCTTTAGTTCTGTGTGCAGCCTAATGCTCCTTTACAATTTCCAGATTACGTATGTTCTTGCCTTCCCTCTGGTTCAGGAAACATTTCCGGTGCTGGAGCCGTACGGCATAATGGGAGGAGCATGGCTTTGAAACCAAACAAGCTAGATGCCATTCTCAGGACTACCACTCATTAACCTGTTGCTAGTAGCTCTGGGCATCAGTTTCCTCATCTATAAAAAAGTGTGTTTTGGTGGGGGGCGGGGAAATGTAAGGTAAGGATTAAGCAAGATTGGACAGTGCCTGCAATATGGTAAGAAATGTCTGCTACTACTACTATTATTATTATTTCTATTACTATTCACCCAAGTGTCTGAGCAAGATTGCTTTACATTGTCACCAGGAGGTGGAAAATTAATAGTTAATTTGACAGGCCTCAAAAAAGGAGTGACATGTAAAGGAATGAGAAAGATACTATAAATATCCACCCATAATCTTATTTTTAGTACTTCATTAACATTGTTATTATTATTTTTGGAGTCTCCCAACCATTTCTGCAGAATTTTTTTTTTTAATTCATGGATCATAGGTTTCAAGCTGGCATGGTTCTTGCTTTATTATAATTTGCCATATGTGGACATGTTCTCTATATTTAGCCTTTGAATATAAAAACTTTACCATCTTGCCGAAATGCCAGGAGTTTTGAAAATTTGAATATAGTCAAACTGTCTGGTTTGTAGAGGAAATAACAGGTCTACAAATTTTAACATACTTGCCAAAAAGGATCACAGAGCAGAATTTGGATTTTCTCATTTAACAACTAGTTCATGGGAAACTAACACAAGAACCACAGAGCCTCAATTTTAGTGAGATACACAAGAAGCGCATTTAATTGTGCTGTGAATTTGAAGCAGATACAACTTGAAAAGGATTGGAACTGTTCTTCGTGTTGGCTGTATCATCCCAGTCCCACAGTCTCCTTTGAAGGACAACAGAAGAAGAAATAGGTTGAACAAGAATCCAGTACTTCTTTCCAAACTCCAGGCCAGGTTTTCTTTTGAACTGTGGATTTTAAAATAGAAAGAAAAAAAGGGAAAATGAAGGGAAAATCCCCTTTTGTTATCTGATTTCCTCACAGTATTTTTCTAAGAATATCCTGTGGTTAGTCACTGTGTATGGTGCTGTATTTATTTTCTCATATACCAAAAGGTTAGGAAGATCTTTTACATTTTAAAGATCTTTATATTTTTAGGAAGATCATTTATATTTTACAGATAATGTCTCAATAACTACTTGGTTAAAACCTAATTTCTGTTTTTAAAAGAGCTTACTTTTATTGCAATGATGGACTTCAGAGAGGGTTTTTAAAAATTTATTCTTTTAGTATTGTTTTTATTGTTGTTAGTTGTTTGCTTGCTTGCAAGAAACAAGCTTTTTTCCATAGAATCATCTTGATAATGTAGCTGTAGAAATATTTCAGGGATCTAGAGGAGACCTATGAAGAATGCTTTCTAAAAACAGTTCCTTATACTTTAGAAGATTGACACCACAGACATGTATGCACACACACACACACATGATTACTAAGACAGCAAGTTACTGTTGTCAATAAACACGGCTAGGACCATTTGTCTGATGCCTGGCCCCACCCTCCTTTTGTCACTCTCGTTCTCTGGGCTCCTGATACCCATCTGCAGCCCAGTTATCTCCCAGGCTGACTCCCTGCTGCCAGAGCTCTCCAGGTGACACAGAATCATGGCAGGTATCCTGCTAGTGTGTTTCTAACCATGAGCCACAGTTTAGTTGCTGAGTTCATTTGTTTCTGAGTTCATTTCTAACTCCTGACATAGTTCCAGGACCTGCACCCTATTTTGGTCCCTGTGCCACAGTCTTTTTGCTTATAATCTATATTGCACAGCAGGTTTACCAGGATGGAGGCTCATTTTTATTCCTGTCAAACTAACCTAAGAACTAGAGTATTACCCCACATCTGGGATTTTGTTTCAAACCTTCCCAATAGCAGCTCCTAGACTGTTGGCCTGGATCACTTCCCATTATTTGCTCCTAGGCTTATTGCTGTCAATCCTGCCCTGCAATGTACTAAGCATCGATTACGTACCAGACATCATAATTGGAATTTACCTTACTATGGGTAATGTGCAATATTGTGGTTAAGAATACTTACTCTGAATGCCAGGTAAATTTTAGCTCCACCATTTACTATGATTTAGAGCAAGATGCTTAATGTTTCTATTCCCCAGTCCCTTATCTATAAACAGCATAAAAACATCACCCACCCTTTAGGGTTCAGTAAGAATCAAGTGAAGTAATAAATATAAATCATGTCAACATGCTGAGCACTCAGTGAATGTTAGTTATGATTATCATATACTCAAGTCCATAGAAATTTCAGAACTTTATTCCATAGACATTTTATACCCATTTCATGTATAATTTTACTTAGAGATAAGTAACTTACCCAAGGCCAAGTAATAGAGCTAGGATTTGAAACCAGGTCTGTCTGACTCCAAATTCATTCATTCAGCAAATGTTTGTTGACTATTCATTGCTGGCTTTGACAAAAGATGGCCTTTAATAAGCCAAGGAATCATTGATCATCAGAGAAATGCAAATTAAAACTACAATGAGATATTATCTCATCCCAGTTAAAATGGCTTTTATCCAAAAGACAGGCAATAACAAATGTTGGTGAGGATGTGGAGAAAAGGGAACCCTGTACACCTTTGGTAGGAATGTAAATTAGTACAACCACTATGGAGAACAGTTTGGAGGTTCATCAAAAAAACTAAAAATTGAGCTACCAAATGATCTAGCAATACCACTGCCGGGTATATACCAAAAAGAATCAGTACATGGAAGAGATGGCTACACTCCTATGTTTGTTACAACAGTGTTTACAGTTGCTAAGATTTGGAAGCAAGCTAAGCGTCCATCAACAGATGAATGGATACAGAAAATGTGGCACATATACACAATGGAGTACTATTCAGCTATAAAAAAGAATAAGATCTTGTCACTTGTAACAGCATGGATGGAATGGAAGATCATTATGTTAAGTGAAATAAGCCAGGCACAGAAAGACAAACATCACATGTTCTTACTTATTTGTGGTACCTAAAAATCAAATCAATTGAAGTCATGGACATAGAGAACAGAAGGATGGTTACCAGAGTCTAGGAAGGGTAGTGGGGATTGTAGAGGAGTTGGGGATGCTCAATGGGTACAAAAAAATTTAGAAGGAATGAGTAAGACCTACTATTTGATAGCATAATAGAGTGACTACATTCAATAACAACTTAATTGTATATTTTAAAATAACTTAAAGAGTATAATTGGATTGTTTGTAATTAAAAGGATAAATGCTTGAGGGGATGGATACCCCATTCTCCATGATGTGCTTATTTCACATTATGTGCCTGTATCAAAACACCTCATATACCCCATAAGTATATACACCTACTATGTACCCACAAAACTAATTTAAAAACAATTAAAGAAAATAAAGTCAAGGAATATGGGTAGCCTCTAGAAGCTGGAAAAGGCAAGAAAATGGATTATTCCTCAGAGGCTCCAGAAGGGAATACATCCCTGCTGACAGCTTGATTTTAGCCCAGTGAGACTCATTTTAGTCTTCTGACTTCCAGAACAGTAAGAAAATTAATTCTTGGTATTTTAAGCCACTATGTCTATGGTAATTTCTTATAATAGCAATAGGAAATCAATACAGGTGCCCACGTTATGTGTCAAACAACTCGTATTTCCATAATCATAGTATATCTCTGTGACCTTACTTAATAACTTATATAGCATGTGCTTAATAAATATGGGTTGAGTTATTCCAGTTTCCTTCATTTCTATCTAACCATGAATATATCATGTTGGACATTGATAAAATGATCTCCAAAATCAGTTCCATCTCTAGTTATCTCTGGCTCACAGTCACATAAATAGATTTTTAATACCATCTTTTTTAGGACCACTTCTGGAAACACAGTTGGCTGCTTAGTATGTAGTTGCAGAAGGGAAGAATGGGATGAATGATTTATTGTCACAAAGCAGTCTTTATTTATTTGTTTGCTTGCCAACAACCAAACACCCAACTACAGTAACTTTCAGTGAACTAGAGGAGGGGGCTAGAAAATCCAAAATAGAAGACTATGTCTCCAAAATTATTGTTTTAGTTTCAGAATATCTTTCTGTTATCTGCAGATCCACAATTATTTTAAAATAACTATTGGGGTTGTGCTTTTATGGTACAAGTTTTACATTACATATCTGATTTACTTCTCTAAATTAAATTTAGAATAAGTTGGTTTTTATAAAGATATTTATAATCCCTGATCACTGATACTTTCTTAGTCCACTGTGTTGGTTGGCAGAAAAGGAATAAAGGGAAAAGGTAAAAATAAGTCAGGGATCATTGGCCGACAGTCCAGGCAACCTCTGCCTCCCAGGTTCAAGCGATTCTCCTGCTTCAGCCTCCCGAGTGGCTGGGACTACAGGTGCATGCCACCATGCCTGCCTAATTTTTGTATTTTTAGTAGAGACAGGGTTTCACCATGTTGGCCAGGCTGGTCTCAAACTCCTGACCTCAAGTGATCCACCCACCTCAGCCTCCCAAAGTGCTGGGATTACAGGAATGAGCTTGATCCTCAAAGTTTCACAGACACCAAGCAATATTAGTTGTACTTTCAGTATCCATTGATTGAGAAAATATATACAGTATTGACAGAAATATAATACTAATTCAGTAATGTTGTTTTGTAATTATTTGTTTTAATAGCCACAATTGTATTGAAATATTTGAAAAATAGAACTGTTTAGAATAGAATGTTTGAAATATTACTTAATTTGTGAACAGATAATGCTTAGTGTCCGTAAGGATTCAAATGCTTTTAGAAATAACCTTTCAACCACCTCCATAGAGGTCTGTGTCTCACAGATTAATAGGGTCTGCTTTGGCTAATCCAAAATGTATATGGCCATGAACATTTGGGTATGTAGCAAAGTACAAAAAACTTTCTAATATCATCATGACTGTTGGCATAAACAGTTCACAGATGGGTAAAAGTGAAAACATGGGGGCTGTGTATTCAGGGCAACCTGAATCTATGTCTCCCAGGCTGAAGTCCTCAATCTTGGCCCAAATTAATTCTCTACTTACATATTTTTTTTTCCAAAAAAAGCATGATCCATCTCTGTCATTTATGACTTAGGTAAACACAGGAAAAAAGCTAATTCTTTTTAAATCTTAGTTTTTTCCTTCTATTAAATTAGAATGATGACTTACCTTTTAGGGTTTTTATGAGGATAAAGTGAGATAATGTGGGAGAATCTTGAGAACTCTAACTTTCATTCTTATTGCTACTCATTAACAGATAAGCTGTTTGAAGGGATACTTACTGAAGTACTCCATTCGTTGCTCTTTCATCTGGCAAGTAACATGCCAGCTTATGTGGGTAGAATCCCCTAGCACAGTGCAAAATGTTTCTCCTGTTAGAAAGAAATGTTAATGGAATTTAATTCCAGTCCAAAAGTCTCAACTTAATCGCATTAGACTTTCAGGATCTCAATTAGATAATCTTAGAACTGGACTATAATCTTAGCACTGGACTATAATCTTAGCACTGGACTATATATTCTACGGAGATACATCTGAATTTTTCCAGTGAGGGGAAAAGACCAAAACCAGTAAGTGTAAACCATTACAATAGAGTGAGAACCCAAATTCAGTTCTCCTGACTCTTACTTTAGTGCTTTCTTGTTGCTACTGATTAGTGAATAAACGATTTGAAAGGAAATGTTTTACTAAAACATTTTTCACTAGATCACTGAACACAACAAAAACTAAAACTTCTCAAATCCTTCTTTGATATGTGGAAGCATATCCCTACTTAAGGAAATATATCTGTGTAAAATTGCCTCTCCGACAGTTTCCATTCTTCTGGTATTTCTGTCTGAGGAGTATTTTAATTTCCCAAGAGACTAAAACATTTATTCTCTCTGCATCTCTGTAATTCATTTGCAGGACAGAGTCCGCCCAGGGTTAATTGGGCAGCTAACAATCTCAAAAGGGCATCAACTTCACAAGTTCTGCCATTGCCACTTCCCACCTGTGAGTGAACCCGTTAAAATCACAGCTGTGCTCCACCTCTGAAGTCCAGGGTTTTAGTAACCACCTAACATACCGTGGAGTTCCCAGGGGAAATATTAAACTGGATGATTTCACAGTAACCACAGTTGAATTGCGGTTGAAGCAATGTGCCTAGTTAAGTTGTAAAACACACTTTCAGAGGTACCACAAGGAACTAGACATTTGGCTTTCTCTGTCTTCAAATCCACAGTGGTAGAAATGAGAGGGAGCATAAATGGAAGTCAATTTTATATTTCCAGCATTCAATTCATTTCTAGCCCTAAGGCTTGATGTGAAGGCAGCAGGGTTAGTAATTAAGCTGAGATGGAAATGAACAATGCTGCCAAGCTGGCCCCAGTGTCATTCGATTTTCTATAATACCTGTCAAAGGGCAGATGGACAGATCTGATGGCTCCTAGGTGAGGCAAATGTACTTTTCATTAACCCAGGAAAGCCAGCAATATTCTAGTAACTTGGAAGAGATTCTGTTGGACAAACTTGACTACTAGAAATGCAATCAATAGCTGCAAGCTCAATGCCACTCATGATCATTCTATTTGGAGCTGCTCAAGATGATTAATAATAAAACTTACCAAACTTACCAGATCCATTTGTACAGTATATTTTTACCCATACTCTCAATATGACTGCAAATTGCATCAATTAAAACCTACAAATTACAAATTTAATTAAGCCCTGTGTAAGAGATTAAGTTCTGACTCACATTCCTATAAGTAAATTCTATCTAATAAAAATAGCTTCTATTTTTTGAGCACTTATTTGTCAGACAACAAAAAAAATGAAAAAATGTGTTCTGTATAGCTTATTATTCTTTACAGAACTCCGTAGTGTTGGTATTATCAACAGCATAAAGCTGAGCAAACTGGGGCTCAAGAAGGCTAAATAAAATTGCACACAGTTTCTAAGCTGGTAAATGGTGGAGCCAAGGATAGGACCTGGGTGTAGCTGATCCTAAACCCGGCCTTCTTTCAACCATATCTAATAGCATTTGGCTACATGGGTATATGTTTCTATACCAGTCATTTATCTTTCAAAGGCTACCTCTAGTCCAGCCATTTCCATGAAAGCTTCTTTGAATATTCCCCCCTATTTCCTATACAAATCAGAGGTTTCAGGCTGGGCAAGTTGTCTCATGCCTGTAATCCGAGCTCTTTGGGATGCCAAGGCAAAAGGATCACCCGAGGTCAGAAGTTTGAGACCAGCCTGACCAATATGGTAAAACCCCTTCTCTACTAAAATTACAAAATTAGCCAGGTATGGTGGTGGGTGCCTGTAGTCCCAGCTACTCACAAGGCTGAGGCAGGAGAATCGCTTGAACCCGGAAGGTGGATGTTGAAGTGAGCAGAGATTGCACCACTGCACTCCAGCCTGGGTGACAGAGCGAGACTCCGTCTCAAAAAAACAAAACAAAACAAAGGTTTTTGAGGTTTCAGAGTCTATCAGGCCTGGTTTGAGGACCCCAGCTCTGCTATTTATTTACCATTTGACCTTGGATGATTCATTTAATCTCTCTGAACCTCACTTTCCTCACTATAAAATGGCGATACTAATACTTCATCATGGAACTTTTCAGAGGATACAGGCAGATGCCAAAGAAGCATTCATATAGTGTTTGGCAATTGCTAGTAGCTAGTTTTTGTTGAGGAGTTTGTACCAGACATTGTGCTAAGTGCTTCCCACTCCTTATCTCATTTAATCCTCACAACAACTCTATGATGTAGTTACCAACACCATTTCTATTTTGTAGATGGGGCAATGCAGCTTCACAATGTTGGATGCAACCACCAGCAAGTGGCAGAGCCAGCCCAGCAGTTCTGACTCTAGAACCCATTCTCCTCTTCACCATAGGGTGATCTTTAGGCCCATTAGAAAGTCATAAGATCAAATTAGTTGTTCATTATCAGAATTATTTAATGAAATAGAAGTAAACGTATAAAATAGATTAGAATAGAAATTATCAGTAGGCTTCATACAGTAAAGATAAATATGAAAATTTACTTCATGTAATATAGAAACATGTTTTAGGTATGTGTATACGTGTGTACTGGGTCATGATATAGTGTATTTCTTATTTTAACTTATGAAAATTCATATACCCTGCATTATACTCTCTCTAAATTATAGGTTATCCAAAATAGTTATCTTCCCTTTCCAAGCATTATGTCACACTGTTTCATCCTTAAAGTCAAGCATAATGTTACTGTGGTCATTTTTAGTTTCACCAGGTCACATTTACTTTGATAACTGGTTATTATTCCATTCTAATATTCAGTGACAGTGACTTTAACTTGAGCTATTTCTTTCATTTATTTGTTGGTTTATTTAATAATTAGTAAGTGCTTACTATGTCCCACATATTAAATTAGGCCCAGGAAATTAATGGTAAACCAAAACCACAGTTCTTGCCTCAAAAGAGCTTCCAATCCAGGGAGGAAACCAGGCATTAAACATACAATACAGGTAATGCTGTAAGTTCTCCACCAGAGTCTGCAAGGGGTTCTGTAGGATCTTAGAACTTAGTACATAGGATAAAAGCAAAACAATACCATAGGTGAATGTACCAAAAAAAAAAAAGTTGAATTAGTTCAGGGGTAGCATAAGAACTTCAAGGAGAAAAGATCATTTAAACTTGGATTTGAAGGCGGAGCAAGATTTATCCTGGAGAAAGGGAAAAGGAGATGAGTAAATATGCTGGGTAGAAGGAAAGAAGGAAAGAATGTCTAAAGGCCTGTAAGTGAAAGAAAGAAGACTAAGCCCCAGGTACTGAAAATCCATCATGGCTGGAGTGTACAATATGAGGGAGCTGGAGAGAGTCCAGGATGTTTTTGGCTCCAGGTATTGTCAAGCCATCAGTAAGGAAATAAGCGACTGCTAACCACAAATTGCTGCAAAGATGCTCACCTTAGGGCATCCAAGTCCAAGACCCAGTCTTTTTTTATTTATTTTCTCCTGGCCCATTGCCCCTGAATGGTCTGAAACCAGCAAATAGGAAGCGGCCTTGCCTTGTTCTCTCTCTCACCAACTCTTCACTTTAGGGGTTCTTAAAAAATCCGTAAAATTATAGAATGTGGAATTTTTTCCTTCCCTCTTTCCGTCTCTGTAGCTTTTAGAAGCTTGGTCTCGGGATTGAGACAGACCTTGCTCTTGGCTCTGAATAGGTTGTTTGGTCTCTGTGGCCCTCAATTTTTTCACTTATAAAATGAGTAAAGCTGGGTGAGACGGCATGTGACTATCGTCCCAACTATTCAGGAGGCTGAAGTGGGAGGAGCTTGAAGCCAGAAGTTCAAGGCTGCAGTATGCTGTGATCACGCCTGTGAATAGCCACTGCACTTCAGCCTGGGCAACAAAGCAAGCTCCCATCACTAAAAATAAATAAAACAAAATAAAAAAGAAGAAGAAGAAGAAAGAAAGGAAAAAAAAAGAAAACTGAGGGGACTAATTGTTCCTGTCTCAGGTACTAAGATCAAATGAGGTAACATATGTATAATAAAACACTTGGCACATAGGATGTGCTCAATATACTTGAAGTGTTATTTTTAAAAACTTACTGAAAGTTTCTGCATATACTTCGAGGGGGGATTTCATTTTATTATAAAGACTTTAATTTCAGGCTTTTTTTACTCTAATGCAAAGTTCACTGAGGAATAGCTACCTCACTCAGTTATATATATTTGGTTATATATTAAGCAGCACAAAGAGACACAAAAATCAAGGATGAGTCAAGTCCAATTAAGCTAAGGAAGTCAGTTTCATCTTTATCAATGGGTTGCAATACTGTATTCCTGTTCCCCTATTTCCCTTACATACAAATCTTCCCACTTGCTGCTTTTTCTGGGATGTTGGAATGATGTATGATGAAGGTTTCTCAAGTACTAGTGAGACTGAAGCAATTTTCTATATAATGTACCACAAACAGATTTAGAAATGTCGATTTTAGATGCTATGATGCATACCCAAATTTTCCATGCAGTAGGTTAGATAGTAGCATGACTAAGTTGAAGGGCCAGTGATCTAAAATGTCTCATTGGTGTTTCATATACTGAAATATTAACAAAGTAGAAAATCAAAATGAGAGCAATTTAGGGATTCTCATGTCCCCCGATTACAGGCTCATTTCTGTGGGTCCAATTTCAAACAAAGAAAAGAGCGATAATGGAAAGGAACACAGTCGGGAGAACAAAAATGACAAAAAGCACAGAAAAAAGGGAACTGAAGCAAAATCACAGGGTCATCATCAAAAGACCCCATCTTCATAAAACAATACTATTACAATCCTCCCTCTTCGCAAAATCCTCAGCTGGGCTACTGGGCTGCTCTATCAAAAAAACTGGCAACCCTTGTATACTGCAGTGCATCAAGCACTGTTTATTGCCAGTTGAAAAGAAAGCTTCAGTTTGCGTTTTAGAACACTCTGGTCTGAGATGAATTTTCAGTGCTTTCTAAGAGCCAAGATCCCTAGGAGAATCACAGGGTCTCTTCTTATCCCCACCTTTTCTTAGACCTGCTCAGCGGCGGAGACTGCCTTGTGCCTAAAAGTCAGCTGGTTTGCAAGAGAAAACGTCCAGAAAATGTCCTGCTCCACACTGTGAGGGTCCATAAGAAAGTGAGGCTGTGGCAGTTTTGCTGTGAGAGGGTGGAATGTGGAAAGAAACAATGCAAAGATGTTGGTAAATTCCACTGGAGGCTGAAGGACAAAAGAACAACTCTGTATTAATTAGGTTTTGTTTGTTTTTGTTTTTTGAGACACGGTCTCACTCTGTCGCCCAGGCTGGAATGCAGTGGCGCAATCTCTGCTCACTGCAACCTGTGCCTCTCAGGCTCAAGCAATTCTCTTGCCTCGGCCTCCCAAGTAACTGAAACCATGGGCACGTGCCACCGCACCTGACTAATTTTTGTATTTTTAGTAGAGACAGTTTTCACCATGTTGCCTAGGCTGGTCTCGAACTCCTGACCACATGATCCACTAACCTCCGCCTCCCAAAGTGCTGGGCCAGTTAGGCTTTTTTAATGGTGCCAGTAACACCACCATAATTCAAGCCTGTAAGCAACAAAGGAAACTTGATTGACTCACATAACTCAAAAGTTAGACTCAGGAATATTTAGATCAGATGTTCAAATGGTTTCTTTGGACTCTATCTCTATTTGCTGGGGCAGCGGTCCCCTGTGTTGACTTATTCTTAGGCAGTCTCTCTCCAGTAATGGCAAAAGTGATCACAAGCCAAACCGTTTTCTAACCAGTTTCAAAACCTCATCTGGAGGAGTTCACTTCCTTCCCAGTAATTCCTGCAGCAATTTGGGGACTAGGTCTGGGCCACATGCCTAGCAATGAGTATGGACGATTCTCTAAAGGAAAATTGAAGTCTTGTTAGCAGAAGAAGGAGAGATGGACTTGGGACTGTTAAAACCAACTAAACAACTTACCCAGTGGGCTCTTCGGATACTCCATTTTAATTATCAGCTAGAAGCAGAAGTTTTACAGTTGAAGATAGCCCTTTATTTATCTCTTTACACATTGACTCATAATCATCTACGATTTCTCCTCAGGAAACTATCAAAGACTATAATACACCAGGAGAGCTGAGTGTTGTGCCATTTTGAAGCTTAGACAGAATACCAGTAGAAATGATAAGTTCTTCCTGTGAGTTTGCTGACATGGGGTTCTTTAACACCCATGCCAAATCAAGCAACTAAATCGAGAGCTACCTCCCATAGCTCCAAGGTAAAGCAAGGATGTGTCAGCCAATTTCCTGAAAGAAATTGATAACTTTGGGTAGAGACCTCCAGCTTGTGTGTGTGTGTGTGTGTGTGTGTGTGTGTGTGTGTGTGTGTGTCTGTAAGTGCCTTCATATTTCGGACCCCTTTCATGTTTCTTTCCATTTTGCTGACCACAGGGAACCACCGTTATTTACATTAGCAATTCCTAGTTGTTTTTAAAAAGTGAGAATTCCTTTCTACCATAAGAATTCATCAATGTCTCATGATAGTAAAATCTCTTGCCTATATTTACATATTGAATAAGAAAATACATACTGTCAAATAAATTTGGTTAATGTTATTAAAACCATTTGTATCATATTGATTATAACACCTACTTACATGTGAAAAATGAATAATATATGTATGTATAAGATGTGTTATTGTTTTCTATCTACATAGGGATATGTAGATGTGTTGCAATAATTACATAAACCTTTTCTGTAACAGGGTCAAGGAATTGGGGTCAGGTGAGAGAATGATTCTTTTGTAGCTCCAGTGTTTGTTTTAACCCAGAAGGTCAAGGCCTCCAGATGTTAGGTCAGAGCCCTTCATTCTGCCTCATTTTTTGCTCTGTGTTTCCATGTCCTTCAAATAACTAACTCAAGCTCAAATTTTAACAGAAAGTGAACTGACCAGCAGCCAAGGGAGTTGACACATGATTCATGAGTCAGGAGACTTGAAGATGGTGACTTAACACAGCTTCCAGATGCTGAAAGCGAAAGTGACTCAAGGCGTATACTCCAGGTTGAAGGCATATGCCAAAAAGAGAAAAGTGGGAAGTGTGATTTGGGGCCTATCTTCCAAAGGGTAGTGATGAATCTCATCAGAGGCATAGCATTTCACTTTCAATCAGGATACAAAGATAGCAGGAAACATTTATACCAAAAGGGAAATTTGTTCAAAAAGTAGAAATTTATGCAAAGAAAATTTTGAGGTGGCATTTTGACAGTGGAGCTGGCAACTGTGTTTAGAGGTCATTCTCACACTCTGGGTACCACTCATGACTGTCACGCTCTGATGAGCTCCTAATCTCTCTCCTAAATCCTTCCTCCCTCCAGCTTCACAGATGAGATAGAGTGGAGATGAAGAAACAGTCTCAAAATTATAACTGTGAACCATAGAGTTTCCTCTGATCTTTTGGGTGCAAAAGGTAATAAAATAAAATAATAAAAAATAAGAGAGAGAAATTTAAAATTGAATTTCCCCTCCAAATCACAAGCATTTCTAGTTAGAAAATTTTAGTACTAATTTGTAGACAAGTGTCCAACATTTGGTAATCAGTATGTTAATACAGATATGGGTCAAAAATGGTACATTTAGCTGAAAAGTTGTGTAAAAAGAAAGTGTTGTGAAAGGATAGGGATGATTGTATTTCTTATATCTGAACAGTATTAGTGTGTTTCAATGATCACTTTATTCTCAGTGTAACCTCAGCCACTGGAGAATGCTGATATCTAAAAGTTATGATGATTAAGAATGTGGGCTTTGAGGTCGGGCACAGTGGCTCATGCCTGTAATCCTAGTACTTTGGGAGGTGGAGGCGGGAAGATCACTTGAGGCCGAGAGTTCAAGACCAGCCTGGCCAATATGGTGAAGCCCCATCTCTACTAAAAATACAAAAATGAACAAGGTGTGGTGGTGTGAACCTGTAATCCCAGCTACTTGGGTGTCTGAGGCAGGAGAATTGCTTGAACCCGGGGGTCAGAGGTTGCAGTAAGCCAAGATCATGCCACTGCACTCCAGCCTGGGTGACAGAGGAAGACCCTATCTCAAAAAAAAAAAAAAAAAAAAAAAAGAAAAGAAAAGAAAAGAAAAAAACGTGGGCTTTGGAAAGAGTCTGAGGCTGAGAAGTCCTAGTTCTGCCGTTAACCAGCCATGTAACCTTGGGCAAATCACTCAACTTCTCTAAACTACACCTTCCTTATTCATATGGTGATATTACAAATTTGTGAGCTAAAATTAGTTATTACGACATAACTTAAATGAATGCAACGTGTTAACTACTAATAAATGTTAGCTTTTACTATTAATTGTGACAGTACTAAGGGACAAAATCTTTTAACATGGCAGTAATTTGAGACTCCTGCCCGAACTCCACCTAATAAGAGGACTTTGTCTTTGTCTACTCAAGATTCTTCATTTGCCCTTGCCTTGCCCTCTAAGAGAATTTTGCCAAACTAATTCCTAAGCTTTTTGTAAGAATAGGCAGACCATGTTCAAGAAAACAAAACAAAAGGACAGAAAAAAACAAGGCAAAAGCAAACAAAAACAGTAAGGCAGTGTAGACCTACAAGCTGAAGAAGTTGGGTAAAGAACAAAAGCCCACATGGGCCACAAGTTCTGTGAGAAAGTGTTGTAGGATTTGGCATGTGAGAGTCTCTGGAGCAGCTTTGGAGTCTGAGAAACAAGAAAGGAAGCAAAGGCAGTTTGGGAACCAGGGCATGGTGGCACATGCCTGTAATCTCAGCACTTTCCGAGGCTGAGGTGGGAGGATTGCTTGAAACCAAGAGTTTGCAGTTGCAGTGAGTTACAATCATGCCACTGCATTCCAGCCTGGGCAACAGAGTGAGACCTTGTCTCTAAAAAAGGTGTTGAAAGGTGTTTTACCATGTATTGTAAATGGATCTACTATCATAATTTTTAAGAGATCAAAGTAAAGAGCAGGTTTCAGTTGTAATGACTTTGGTTTCTGGACTGTGCTTTTTCATGGAGCATTATGTAGAGGTTGGGTCATGTGGGGCCTCGGTTTATATATGGTTTATGCAACCACAGTTCCTGACTTATCAAGTGGCACTTCTCTAACAGTGCTGTGTCAGATTTGCCTGCTATGATCACTCCTTTTTCTGGCTTCTGTACTATTGGGTGAAGTACACTTTAAACTTAAACAAGTGAGTCTTTATTTTTCTTCCTTCACCACCAGGCTCTTCTCCACTAGCAACTCTTTAGAAAATAGCAGTGGCTTCAGCAAAGGAACATATAGTAATCAGTAGTGCAGTTGCAGACGCTTAATCTTTATTGCCACCACCCCAGACCCTAAATCAATCCTTAGCCAGGTTGGGGGAAGCAAGCAGAGAAGGCAGATTATTACAACTGTTCCTCAGACATCAGATTTCTTCTACAACAATGAAGTGTTCGAGTAATTCCTGGCACCATTGTTTTAGGGTTCACTTCCCAAAAAATACAGTCAGGCTTTCTCTTTGGAAACACGCATTACAACTCTTCTTTATGGATCTGTTCCAAGTAATAACACTATTTTACTCAGGACACAGCATCACCCGTTAAAGAACTTTGGTACTACTGAACACCTTACATTTATGTTGTGACCAACAACAGTATCAGGGATTACAGGGGGAACAGATCCCTTTCACATATGCTAAATACACAACTGAACAATCAACACAATTCCAATGTTGCAAACATTTAATTTATTTCTGCCCTGACCTATCTTTCAAATAGCAGACTCAAAACAGATGGTTATTACATCAGCCTCTAAATCACTTTTGTATAATCAATTAACCTCACGACATTGAGATATTCAAACAGTTTCCACCAATGGACAATTTTATCATGACCAACACAATTTGTTTTCTCTTACTGGCCTCACAAATGGCCTCCTGAAACTAATGCTTAGGGAAGTATTGGAAAATTTCCTGTGCTGTCTCAGGGCTGTATACATTTGCCACACAGCAGCAAAATGATTCTATGTTATTACATATGAAGGCTTGGGGTTATGCCTTTCCATTTGAAATGCAAAGGCAAAACAACCCAAACAACCCCAGCCTACACAGAGAACTTCAAGTATCTAAATACCCACCCTATTTTCCAAACAAATAATATCTATACAGGCTCCTAAACACCAAGGACTTCATTAGGTTTGTTGTAAATAAGTCAGTGGATAATCATAAAACACTTCTTGGCAGTAACTAAATCAAGAAGATCAGTGAGTATGAAAATTTTAGTGAGTTAGAAAATTTTAGTACTAATTTGTAGACAAGTGTCCAACATTTGGTAATCAGTATGTTAATACAGATATGGGTCAAAAATGGTACATTTAGCTGAAAAGTTGTGTAAAAAGAAAGTGTTGTGAAAGGATAGGGATGATTGTATTTAAAGATGTATTTGTACATCTTCATTTGAAGTATTCAATTCAAATGTATTCAAAATACATTTGAAGATGTATTTGAAGATTGTATTGAAGATTGTATTTGATGATGATGTACAAGAAGATCAAGAAGATCAGTTTATAGCTGGACTAAGCCAGCTATAAATTTTATGGCAATTTTTTAATGAGGCAAAGGAAGGGAGCTTATCAGCATTTTGGTTTTCAGGGTCAAATGAAAGAAAGCAGGAGAGAGCAAGAGAAAGGAATCTAGGGTACCTGGTGCTAAGACAAGGAAATGGGAAAAGAGTGAGTAAAAAAGGAAGAGAAAAATCCCCAATTGAGCAGAAGGCAAGAAGCTAGAGGCTTATACAGCCTTTAGCTTAAGGGCAGAAAGTTGTAGTTTGGTGTTTTCCTCAAGGGATGCCTGCAGAAAGATTTCTGTGCCAATGTGACCTTGGAAACTAAAAATGAATCACAGCTTTGGTGTTTGGGCTGAAATACACAAGAGAAAAGTGGGAAACAGATAAGAAATAGATTGGGTAGAAACACCAAGTAGCAGAAGACAAACCATACCTAAAAGATAAAAACTAGGGCAGGTTGTCATGATTATTAAGACCCATGTTTCTTTCACCAGTCCTCACCACTACAGGACCTTCTCTGGAAACAGGGTTTTTTTTTTTTTTGTTGGGGGGTGGGGCTTGAGGGGGGTGTTTGAGATGGAGTCTCATTCTGTCCACAGGCTGGAGTGCAGTGGCGCAATCTTGGCTAACTGCAACCTCTACCTTCCTGGTTCAAGTGAGTCTCCTGCCTCAGCCTCCCTAGTAGCTGGGATTACAGGCACATGCCACCACACCCAGCTAATTTTTTGTATTTTTAGTAGAGACAGGGTTTCACTGTGTTGGCCAGGATGGTCTCGATCTCCTGACCTCGTGATCCGCCAGCCTCAGCCTTCCAAGGTGCTGGGATTACAGGTGTGAGCCACCATGCCTGGCTGGAAGCAGGTTTTCATACTTCTTTGGAAATGGAAATGTTTTGCCAACTTAGTGGAGAAGGCTGGCATTTCCATAGGGACTATGAAAATTGATTCTGATTTAATAAAAACCTGAACAAGCCAAAGTGAAACAGAAGCTCAATGTTCCAAACTAAATTAGACATTTTATTAATCCAGTTAGAGGTCATTGGCCAACTGTAAATTCAGAATAGTGATTTGGAAAAGAGAAGAAGTGCGGAGGGGTAAAATACCCTGAGAACCTGACCTTCATCTGCAGCTGGGCCAGGTAGATGGGAACCTTGACAAAGGAATGATGCAGGTAGTTGGGCTGGATGTGTTTAGTGAGTTAACAAGTAATCTTTAAAGCAAGAATCAGTGTCCGTGCAGAAAGCAACTAGCCTCTACACAGCAAGACTCTGGCTGGCATCAAGCCTTGGTGTTCAGTTGGTCTGACCTTTGATGCAAAACTGAACTCTGTTCCTCAAGATATCCCCACTAGCTTTTACGTGTGTTCTCACAGATGTTTCACGTCTTTGACTTTTGCCTTTACCGATGGCTTTAACTTTATTATTTAAGGTCCTGTCTTGTCACTTTCATTGTCTCAAAAAAAAGGAGGTCACAGAAACCTTGTCTTTTCTAAAGAAATTTAATTAAAAAATCTGCAAACTTGTCTCTGTTACCTAAGAGGCCCTTTTGAATTTTCCATTATACGCCAGTGGGAAAACCTAAGAAAACCTGAAGGAAGCCCCGAGTTTAATTTTTTTAAATTAATCATCCATAAAATAAAGTAGATTGCGTTTTTTTTTTTTTTTTCTATAGAAACAAGGATTCCAGTCATATTTCAACTGCAGTGTCGGGTGAGGAGAGTGTTTCAAAGCAAGTGACGAAGGTGTTTGGGGTGGGTATGACATAATTGAGCTGTCATTTTTCTAGCATTCTATAGAAAGGTAAGAAATCAGAGATTTTGGATAATTATTAATGTCATAAGTCAGAAAAACTTAGGAGAAACAAAGGCAAAAAAACACCCTCGTTTATTTAGTCCCTGAAAATTTTTTACTTACCAAAAAAAAAAAAAAAAAAAGATAGCAAAGACAAAAAGAACATAGTTAGTGAAAGAGACAAGACAATTCAAGTAATTTACTGTAAGGAAGAACAATCAACTTTCACAAAGAAAATATCATAGAGCTATAACTGGACATTGCAAACACTTTATGTATGGGTTCTAATTTAGAATTTACTTGCTTGAACCCAAATTCTCATGCTTCCATGTGCCCCGTGAAGAATGATAAGTTCTTCCCTCTGTGAGTCAGATCCCAAGTCTGCCGTATTGTTTCTGGTTCAGATTTTCTTCCTATAGGTCTGTCAAAAGCAAAAATAAAGAAGAATCACTGGAGTGGGAACTAGAGGCCTTAGGTTCTTGCTCTGCTTCTTGAACTAGCAGTTAACAAATATAACAGGTTATATTTCTGGGTAAAGGTTAGCCTGACAGATGAATCTTCTGAAGTGATATCCTTGGACAAATGACCTAAATCTGGGCCAGCTTCATGGGCATAAAATCTGTGCGGTCTCACAGAGTCCCATACTTAAAAGAGATTTGTGCTTAGTTTAATGCCCTGCTGTCACCATCTTAGTAATTTTTTAACAAGGGACTCCACAGTTTTGTTTTGTGCCTGGCCCATTAACTTATGCAGCTGGTCCTGCCTTAACACTGCGCAGCCTCTGCTTCCTTTTCTTTAAAATCAGAATTGGAAGAGCCCCAGGACCATTTCTACTTTAGAAAGTGATGATATAAACCCTTCAGGGTTGTCTGGCATTTAGACCGCACAATGCCACAATCACGGTGAGGAGACTTTTTCGGGATCTGTTTCCAGGACATAGTTTCATTCTTAAATTGGCCACCATACCCCATGATGGAAACTGCAATACCTACCATGCCAGGGATTATCCTGCTCCCTCTTTCTCCTCTCAGTGACCAACCTCTCATTATAGCACCACTGACTAGCCGAGTGTTGCCACAAGAATGCTGCAAACAACCACCCTCAAAACTTAGAGGCTTAAAACAGCAGCCATTCTTGCTGTTCTCAAGTTCACAGTGAGCTGGTGGGTTCTATTGATCTGGGTCAGGCCTGGCTGAGCATTTCTTTGACCATAGCCATCTCTCTCTCCCATGTTTCAGATGGCCTCAGCTGGCACACCTCAGCTCTGTGCCTGTGGTCTCTGTCCCTTCGGCAGGCTGGTCAGGGCTAATAGAAGCAAAGGTCAAGAGACGGAGCAGAAGCAAGCACGGCTTTCAAGGCATCTATAAAATGAGGGTAACCAGATTCACTCTAAAGCCCGTTCCGCTCTGACGTTTTCATAGTCCACAGGCTCAGTTCTCACTCCAACCAGTTTCCAACCTCCCCTTCCTCTTCTGAACCAGACTCCTGTCTCTACATCCTATATAGGGCATTTAATCGTAGACTGGTGAAAGTAGTCAATTTAACTTACTTCAATCTTTATAGCTTTGTCAGGTCCTGTAATTCCTGTAATTCTCAGGGGAAGAAGTTTAAGTTTTGCTCAGCCATGCCAGAAACCCCCTTTCTAAAATTGAACGAGTAGCAAAAGGTATATTTCCCAGATCCACGTCTATGTCTCTGTGGCTCCTTTGTCTCTACAGAGCAGAATCCTTTTTGATTTCAATGTTCTCTGCGCCACCCCCACCCTCACATCAGACTGCATCAAACACTCACAGTCCAGCCAAACCACATTGGCATGGCTCACTGCAGGCCTTTGAGCAGGGCAGCATTCTTTTAAATAAATGAGAGGGACAGTGTGTTCTTGCTGAAGCCTGCAAGGTCCTGTCAGCTTTACGCTTGCTGATTTACATGGCTTTTGAAAGACATAACCATAAAATTTCACTCCAAAATTCACTCTGTCCAGTCAGATCTTTGCCTAGGCCTGGCAATTTTAATTTATCAAAGTAACGAGATAATAGTTTAATTTTTCCCCTTGTTCTATGCCCCTATAATCTTCATAATTCATAATACAGCTGTTTCTCCCAGTAAGCTCTTTGATGGGAGTCTATGATCTAGATCTTGTTTTATTTTTTTCTTAAGAAATCATTACAGTGAAGAAGCTACTCCTATAAGGATCTGTAACCCTAACGTGTAGAACCAGTAAAGCAGCACAGAGCGGGATAGTGAGGTAAACATGCTGCATGTGGCTTTCTGGGCACATGCACTAGCTGCTTTTGCCACTGGTTCAGGGAACAAGAGCTAAATTTGGTCTGTATATTGTGTTTTAAGCTGAAAACTGATTCTTGGCTGGCAGATATGCCTTTTCTTTTCTTTCTTTTCTTTTTTCTTTTTTTTTTGAGAATGAGTCTTGCTCTGTCACCAGGCTGGAGTGCAGTGGTGCCATCTCGGCTCACTGCAACCTCCGCCTCCCGGGTTCAAGTGATTCTCCTGCCTCAGCCTCATGAGTAGCTGGGACTACAGGCGTGTGCCACCATGCCCAGCTAATTTTTGTATTTTTAATAGAGACAGGGTTTCACCATGTTGGCCAGGATGGTCTTGATCTCTTGAGCTCATAATCTGCCCACCTCGGCCTCCCAAAGTGCTGGGATTATAGGCGTGAGCCACCATGCCTAGCCAGATATGCCTTTTCTTTGCACATTCATTTGTGTTTCATTGTCTCAAAAATTAACTTGTCTTTTCAAATTAGGAAATCTTCCACTAAGCCAACAACAAAAAAAAAAGAGAGGTGATAATAGAGGACCCGCCAGTCTGTCTCCTGTTTCCTCTGCAGTGGTTTTTGTCATTTTGCTGCATGTGTCCATGTTGGCATCAGGTTGGAGCAACACAGCAGGTTCTTTGGCTCTCAAGGTGGTCTTTAAAAGTCACTAATATTTGGTCCTTGGTCACCTTGCCTACCCTTCAGTTGCTTTTCTTTATGAAATCTAGTGCTCTGTGCGTTGTAGTGCTTTCTCCAATAATTAGAAAAGAAAAACAGAATCTCCAAGTTCCTAGATCAGGGCCTGTTAGGTGGGTAGGGAGGGAGAAAAGGGGCAAGGACGGTCACAGCCAGCCTCACATTTATAAAAGTCTTCACATTTTCACTTTTCTTGCTTATAAATTAGTTTATATATATGAAACCACAAAGATACAGAATTAAAAGCACGCATTAATCTTATGCCCTATTCTGGTTCCAATGTACTTTAATATTTATAAAATGATAATTATCTTTAAAATAATACTCTCTTGCAACATACCTACTGTGACAAAAGTTTTCATTTATTTAATGAAAATATTTAAAATATTCTGTAAACATCATCACTTTATTCTGGCCTATTTTGTCTTTTAAATAAACCATGAGACTCAAATACTCAAGGTTGTTGGAACTTCTCTTAACTTCTGAAGGGCCCTGCTTTGGACAAATTAGTTTTGTTTCATTGTGCTTTACTAACCTCTTCTAAAGAAAACCATAGAGTAGAAGAAACTTGGCTCACATGTTTGGGATAGAAGAAAGAGGTAGGCACTAAATCAGGTAAAATATAGTCAAGAGCTTAGGTCCTAGACAAGGGCTGGTATAGTCACTTATAGAAAGATCAAGGCTGAGAACATACCATCTTGAGATGGAACCCTCTGAGCTCCCTCTGGATTTCCTTCCACAGGTCACTTTAGCTTTCAGAATGTTGTGTCAGCACCTTGGCTTGGCACACAAGAATCTTCACAACTTGGCCACTGACCACCGTCCAGCTCTTTCTCTCTCTCCACTCTTCTTCCCCGACCCTTTGCTTTGGTCCTATCATGACAATCTTAAAAATGCTATTGAACACTCCCTGGCCTTCATACATGCCCTTCCTCCTGCCCGAACTGCCCTTAAACTCTTATCCATTCATCATAAAGCAATCAATCTGTATCTTATGCCTCTGGGCCCCGATAGAACCCTGGGAATATTTCCACCACTTACAATTCTGTATTTTAATCTTTACTTTACCTGTCTGTTATATTTTTTGAAAGAAAGGCTATATTTTCATAATTGTTTTATTCCTCGTTTATAGTAAAATACATGGTACATGACAGAGTCAATAGTGAACAAATGCATAAATGCATGAATAAACAAAGTAGACCAGAAACCTATTAGAAATACAGAATCTCAGGCCCCACCCCCAGATCTACGAAATCAGAATCTGCATTCTAACAAGCTCCCCAGGGAATTTGATTGCACATTCAAGTTTGAAAAGCACTGATCCAGCTTACTGTGCTCTCTCAGTTCTGTAAACATCTGGAGTACTGATTGTCTAAGGTTCTGGGTTTGGTAATTGTTAATATACCTGTGTTGCACTCTGTTTAACTGATTTGTGTGAGTGTGTGATTGTGTATGTTACTGTACGCTCACATACTTCCTTTCTTGTCTCCTCACCCAGAAGGCTACATGGGGGGCACTCTTGACATTCTGTCACTACTCCTCTCAGCACCCAGAACTAGGTACTACCCAGAGTATTTTTAATGTTCCTGGAAAAATATCCCATAAAAAGATAAAATCTGCTACCCAAGCAATGGGCAAAGTGTTGGGGATGAGTGATAGACATGGAAAAGAGCACTAGCTTTTATTGAGATTCTACTAGTAGGAAGTACTGTTGACACTGTATGTACTATATCTCATTTAACCTTATGTAATGAGTTAGGAATCATAACCCCGATTTTACCAATGAGGAAAACTAGGCTCCTAAGTATCCTCAGTCTCACACAGATAGTCATGGAACTGGCATTTGAACACTTCTTATTCTTCTTCTTTGAAATTCTTGTAAAGAACGCACAACATAACATTTACCATCTTAACCATTTTTAAGAGTAGAGTTCAGTATTGGTAAATAGCGATATATTTGCATTGTTGTGCGACAGATCTCGAGAACATTTTCACCTTGCAAAACTGAAACTCTATACTTTCGAATACCAGCTCCCATTTTCTCCTATCCCTACCACTTATTTTTATAACCTAGTCAAAGGTGTTATTTTGCTCATTCTTCCTTATCTTTCTTCCACCTTCTCCCCATTCTCATAGTATCGTATTTTACACAGCTCTGGCTTATCCCAATAGCAATGAAAGCAACCTGAAGATCCTAAGGTCTCAGGATGTTACCTTCCCTATGGAGTCTGTGGAGTAAGCAACAGGGTTTGCCAATGGAAGAAAATCAGAGGAAAGTGATTTGATTCTTGTAATGTTGGAAATTAATCTGTATACTCTCTCTATGTTAAGGGAAGCTTTGAATACAGACCATTATTTCATTGAAAAAATCAGTCATGCCTGTCTAAAATGATCACTTTGCCATCAAGCCACATTCCTGAGGCCAGGATTCTAGTATTGTAGCCTTAGTGACAGCATCCTTCTGAAGCACCATGAGGGTAACACACATGCCCAGTCCAGAAAAACTCTGTCTGGTTGCCTTGCCTGCTGTATGGGATTGCTGCTGACACCAGACATACACTCCCTGAAGGTGAGGTAGAATGAGATAGAACTGTGGCCCAGGGTGCAGGTTTGCACATCTTTGAATTGCACTGTTGTTATCTTATTCTGTCTGATATAATGTTTGTAACTTTGGCTTGTATGATTTTTGCATAATTCAATTTAAATACATTTTTTATTAGAGATTCAAAAGCAGGAAAATATTTATGTTGCATATTAGAAAGCAATAATGGCCTAGAGAGAGTAGGTATAAATGCCAAGAGAGGAAACAGACTTCCCCCAGAGCCTCCTGTCTCTAGAGTCCTGCGTCATTGAGGGCACATCATGCAGTGATGGGCTTGTACTAGGCAGCTGGCATCCCCATGCTCCAACCTGTAGGAACACAAAGGTCATGTTTCCCCATTTTTTTGGATTTCATGTCACCAAAGATGACAGACTAACTAACTGTAGCAAGGGTCCACCAACCCTAAGTCACTTATTTTAGATCCTGAGCTCTGTTGTCTGATTTTAGTGAGAGCAGGAATTTCCTGTCTGAATTCCAAAGCCTCAAGGGAATGCCTAAGTCAGCAGACCTGGGTTTAAACCTAACTTTACAAGCAATAGCTCAATGACCTTGAGTGACATAACTATTCTGTGATTCGGTTTATTAAATGAGATAAGTTGAAGGAAGCAAATATATTTCCTGAATCGCTTAATAAGTGTTAGCTATTGGTATTTTTATTATCTTATTATTGCGATTTTTAATAAGAAAGCCTGGACTAGAACTTATACTAAGGACTGAAAACTATAGCCAGTGTACCAAATCAGGCCTACCTGTTGTATAAATCAAGTTTCATTGGAATACATACATACCCATTTGTCTGTATGTACTCTGTGGCTATTTTCAAGCTACAATGGCAGAATTGTGGAGCTGTGTGACACAAATCAGATTTAGAAGTCTGGACTTTGGAGTAAAGAGATAAAGGTTAAAGATTCACCTTGCTCTTCCCTAGCTGGATAACGCTGCGTAAATCATTGCAACCTGAACTTAAATTTCTTTATTTGTAAAATGACGTTAATAAGAATATCCACATTACATATTAGTAGTGAGGATTAAATTAAACAACTCATATTTAAGCTGTATGTAAGTACTTAAGTCCTATAAGAATTCATTCATTCATTCATGTGACAGACACTGGACCAGACACAGAAAATTCAAAATGAAAAAAATCAGAGATAGTCTGTGACCATCAGGAGTTTATCTTCTGGGAGGGAAAATAGGCTGCTTGATGCAAGGTATGTTTCCTTATTCATCAATCTCATTATCATTAATTTGTAAGATGGTCAGTTTGAATTGTGAAAGCACACATGCTTATACTTTATAATTCTGCCTTTGGCTCAGCCTGGGTCAGAGATATTAACTTGTACATTTTTCAGTATTTAAGTTGTTTATTTGCTTTTCTTCAAACAATGAATCAGCCAAGTCCTTCAAAAGAAACATATTCACAGAGTTAGACAAGTTGCCTGGTGAATGTGACACATGCAGAGATGCCCACAGGATGATTTGAGCCTTTGTACACTTATAAAACAAAGTTCAACCAAGCAAAATGGTGCTCTGCAAGAAAAATGCACAGACCAAATATAAATACACATGAATCCAGCACAGACTCCAAAAACACAGCTGAGAAAAGAATATGCCATCGGATTTTTTTTTTCTGTCGTTTTTTCATTTAGAGAACATTAGTTTCTGGAAAATTACAAAGAATAAGCAGGCAACAATAACTTTGATTGAAAATGTTCACCTCTAAATAATGTTTCAGTTGAATGAAAAAGAACTGCTTATTTGTTCTAATTCTAGGCCAATGTCCCATGACACTTTTATATGTCAATTTACCTAGTATAAATATGCATTAAGAACACATCACTCCTCACTAATTTTATTAATAAGTTTCTTCTCCTTGAATTTTCACTACACTGGAGAAAGACTAATAGTGTGTTAAAGATTTATAATCTAATAAGAGATCTACCAATTTTTCTATTAAAAGAGTAACACTCTCTTAAAAGAAAAAAAAAAAGGCTCTCAGATGCTGATCAGTCTACAGGCGGGTCTCCCAAGTCAGTCATCTGACCATGATTTTTACGCCCTGTGCACAAAAGGGACATTTAGTATGAAAGCAGTAAACGAAAACTAGGGGCTGTTGTCAAAGTGTCAGCCATTGTGCTCATATTAATAACCACTGCAGCTGTCTGAGGCTCAAATTAGAATCTTTGAAACCAGTTAAACACTTCCAGCACTATTTAGAGCCATTTTAAAGAGAACAACAAAATTTTATGTTGAGACCTTTTACTAGGTGGCCTTTAAAATAAAAATATCTTTAAAAAACAAAACTAAATTTTTTGAGATGCCATTATCTGAGAAATCCTCATTTCCTATTAACTAAATATCCCAAAAGCTGGATTCAAAAGCATATTAATTTATTATGCACATGTGCTCACATGAACTCACGTAAATTCTTAGAATCTAAAAATAGAAAAGCACTTTCCCTGGGACTGGTATGCTTCTCCCATATAAAACATCCCAAACAGAGTAGTGTTATTCCCAGCTACTTATTCTGGCATTGGAAGAGAACAACCATTTTTAGCAAAGACAGATGTTGGAGCCAGGTGACTGTGTATCTCTGAACCTCCTGGGTTGAGGAAGAGGACCAGCATCCTTTCAAAGGAACTGTTCCAAATGCACATCAACTACAAAAAAAATGCATCCATCTTGGGATTGAAGAAAACCTGTGACCTAATGCAGATGAGCTGGCAATGTGTAAGTCACTCACTCTGTCAGCTGCTTCAGAGGGACAGCATGAACTTCAAATCATACTGCTTAGGTTATTCAGATGGCCTCTAGGGACTTATAAGGGGAAAACGTTCTGTGTTAAAGTTCTGAAATAAACTTTTTGAATTGCACAGTGATAAGACACAGCCCAATACCTGGGAGCAAATAAACTGATTTCCCAAACATGGAGAGACAGCTAAGTGTTTTATTCGAATGACAAGTCCATTCACCACCCTCTGACAGTTTCAATCTAACTCGTTGAAGTCCAAACTAAGTAGATGAATGTGCTATTCCATTGTTCCCTTTAAATTTACACTATTGTGAAGCACCAGAGCTACTACTGGGGAGTCAGAAATCTTTGATTCTACTGATTTTGCCCTTACCCTTGTCTACCTTACGGATATTAGAAGAACAAATGGATACTATATATAAAAGCATTTTGAAAACTATAAAGTAAAGATCTATTTATTAGATAAACATAGATTAACTCCCTACTAAGTACCAAGCATAACTGCAGATGTCATTCCATCCTTAGAACAATGCTGCAAGATAAATATTATGACTCCACTTTTACAGATGAAGAAAATGAGCCTCAAAGAAGCTATGTAACTTGCCCCACATCATACAGCTGTGACACGAAAAGCTGAGATTCAAATTCAGGGCTTTTCATTCCAAATGTAGGTCTACTTACTCCTATGTCAAGTCCCTTTCAAATTTACACTAATATGTGAAAGAATGCTAAGATTTAACTGTCTTATATAAAACTCCAAGTTAGCAGGTGACCTACATACTTGAACTCAGGGTACCCTAACCTTCTAGTGTGGGAGAAGCTTCTTTTCCTTTCCTTGAAACCTGAAAGAATGGTGCTCACAGGGAGCTGGTCAGTACAAGTGAGACAGAGGGCAGTGCTGTTCCTGCATGACCTGCCCCTGGCACTTTCAACCAGGAAATATGGTGCAGCAATGGAGATACTGCTGGTTGGCACTTTCAACCAGGAAATATGGTGCAGCAATGAAGATATTGCTGGTAATCAGCTTGGAGAGCTGCCATGTAAGCTACAAATTACACTGGTAACCTTGCATCTCTTAATCAAGGATCTCTGCCCTTTTGCAAGGAAGTGCAGGATGTAAGAATTTTATGGAGTCCTGATGGAGAAGTTTGGGGAAGGAGCTTTTCTTGGGTCCCCTTAAATCTCAAGATATACAAAATGCCCAGTAATGCCAACACGGTTGCAACCTAAAACTTTTGAGTATATTCATCCCATAAGCTATACAGGTATGACTTAAGTACAGGGTACTTAGTTTTATATTTTCCCCAGTTCCCACATAGCTTAACAACTCTCCTTCTTATTTTGAGCAGACAAGGACATTTTAGACTCATATGCACAACCCTAAGGCCATAGAATGTATTAGTTTGTTCTCACGTTGCTATAAAGGACTACCTGAGACTGGGTAATCTATGAAGAAAAGAGGTTTAATTGACTCACAGTTCTGTAGGCTTAACAGGAGGCATGACAGGGAGGCCTCAGTAAACTTAGAATCATGGCAGATGGTGAAAGGAAAGCAGGGAACTTCTTCACATGGTAGCAGGAGAAAGAGAGTAAAGGGGGAACTGTCACACACTTTTAAACCATCAGATATCATGAGAACGTACTCACTATCATGAAAACAGCAAGGTGAAATCCTCCCCTATAATCCAATCACCTCCCACCAGGCCACACCTCCAAGTTGAGATTTGGGCAGGAACACAAATCCAAACCATATCATTCCACCTCAGCTCCTCCCAAATCTCATATCATTCTCACACTGCAAAATACAATTAACCCTTTCTCAACAATCCCCTAGTCTTAACTCACTTTAGCATTAACTCAAAACTCCACAGTGCAAAGTATATCTGAGATAAGTAAATTCCTTTGGCCTATGAGCCTGTAAAATCAAAAACAAATTAGTTACTTCCAAAATACAGTGGGGGTACAGGCATTGGGTAAATGCTCTCATTTCAAATAGGAGAAATTGGGTAAAACAAAGGGGCTACAGGCCCCATGCAAAAAAAAAAAAAAAAAAAAAAAAAAAAAAAACCCAAGAGGGCAGTCATCAAATTTTAAAGCTCCCAAATAATCTTCTTTGATTCCATGTCTTACATCTAGAGCATGCTGATCCAAGAGGTGGGCTCCCAAGGCCTTGGGCAGCTCTGTCTCTGTGGCTCTGCAGGGTACAACCCCTACAGCTGCTTTCACGGGCTAGAGATGAATACTTGTGGCTTTTCCAGGTGCATAGTACAAGTTGTTGGTGGATCTACCATTCTGGGGTCTGGAGGACGGTGGCCCTCTACTCACAGCTCCACTAGACAGTGCCTCAGTGGTGGCTCCAATCCCACATTTCCCCTCCACACTGCCCTAGTAGATGTTCTCCATGAGGGCTCTGCCCCTGCTGTAGATTTCTGCCTGAACATCCAGGTATTAGCATACATCCTCTGAAATGTAGGTAAAGGTTCCCAAAATCTCAATTCTTGCCTTCTGCATATTCGCAGGCCCAACATCATGTATAAACAGACAATGCTTGGGGCTTGCATCCTCTGAAGCCATGGCCAAGCTGTACCTTGGCCCATTTTAGCCATGGCTGGAGCTGGAGTAGCTGGGACACAGGGCACAATGTCCCAAGGCTGCACAAAGCAGCTGGGTTCTGGGCCTCACCCACTAAACCATTTTTCCCTGCTGGGCCTCTAGACCTCTAATGGGAGCAGCTGCTGCAAAGGTCTCTGAAATGCCTTGGAGACATTTTCCCCATTGTCTTGGTTATTAACATTCAGGTCCTCTTTACTTATGCAAATTTCTGCAGCAGGCTTGAATTTCTTTTCTACCACATGGTTGAGCTGCGCATTTTCCAAACTTTTACACTCTGTTTCCCTTTTAAATATAAGTTCCAATTTCAGATCATCTCTTTGTGAATGCATATGACTGTATGCTGTTAGGAGCAGTCAGGTCGTATCTTGAACACTTCAATGCATTAGAAATTTCTTCTGTCAGATGCCATAAATCATCTCTCTCAAGTTCCATGTTCCACAGATCTCAGGAGCAGGGGCACAATGCTGCCAGTCTGCTTGCTAAAGCACAGCAACTGTGACCTTTGCTCCAGTTCCCAATAAGTTCCTCATCTTCATCTGAGACCACCTCAGGCTAGATTTCATTGTCTATATCACTATCAGCATTTTGGTCAAAACCATTCAACAAGTCTCTAGGAAGTTCCAGACTTTCCCACATCTTCCTGTCTTCTTCTGAACCCTCCAAACTGTTCCAAACTCTGCTTGGTACCCAGTTCCAAAGTTGATTCCACAATTGTAGGTATTTTTATAGCAGTGCCTCACTCTTCTGGTACGTTTTCTGCTTTCTCTTCTGGTTTGAATCTGCTTTTATCCTGCTATAAAGAACTACCTGAGACTAGGTAATTTATGAAGAAAACAGGTTTAATTGACTCACAGTTCCATAGGCTTAAAAAGAAGCATGACTGGGAGGCCTCAGGAAACTTACAATCATGGTGGAAGGTGAAGGAGAAGCAAGGACCTTCTTCACATAGTAGCAGGAGAGAGAGACAGCAAAGGGAGAAGTGCCACACTTTTAAATCATCAGATCTCATGAAAACTCATTCAGTATCACAAGAACAGCAAGGGAGAAATCCACCCTCATGATTCAATCATCTCCCACTGGGCACCTCCTCCAATTTGACATGAGATTTGGTCAGGGACACAGGACACAAATCCAAACCATATCATAGATGAATATGAGTCAAGCAATTCTGTTTAGGAGCATGAGTCAGCCTCAGAAACCAGCTTACCTGAAGGCTTCTGTGTGTATGTGTATGATCACATTTATCAATGAGAAAACAAAATAACTCTGGGCTCACACCTGTAGGATGGAGCTGGAAGGTGATAAAATAGCATCCATTCATTCTGAAACAGAAGAATTTTACACATTGTATGCAGTTAATGTGTTTAGACTGCAAAAAGCAAAGGAACTAAAGTCCTGAAGCCTTTTTCCCCTCTCCTTGCCCCTTCCCTTAAATATGGAAACAAAATCCACAGTGTCCATGTGACAGTTCCCTTAAATGAACTGCTTGAGTAAAACTTTGCTGCTGTGGGAACCACCTTTGAGCAGATATCGCCAGGACCAAGCAGGTCTGGGAGATGCTAGGAATTCTCAGGGACGATTATCTGCCTTGATCCAATTTAGAGCCTTCAGCATCCCCAACCCTTCTGATCTTGATATCTGTTGCTCCTGACATCATTCCTCCTTATTACCCGCTTATTACCTCTACTTCTTCTTTCCTCTCTATATCCTTATCCCTGTGATCCTGATCCTGGACTCTGCCAACCTGATTCTAAAGATTGTCTTCATTAACAACTAGGAATTAGAGCTGTCTACTTAAAATGCATTATGCCTGCAATTTCCAATGGAAATCAAAACTCCTTGAGTAAGAACTCAGTCTATTCCTAGTCACTGACCAAATGGCAAAGATGTTTCTTTCTTTTGAGCATTTACAAGGACTTAAAAGCAATTGGCTTGAAACTTGATTTGGGGAGTTCTTTTACAACAATTTGTTTTAACAGGCCAAAAAAAAAAAAAAAAGAAGATTGTCTTTCCGGAATTCTGTGCTTTCACACATGAATGTTCAGGTCCTGTGGACGAAACGAACTGATGTAAAGACAAATAACTTCTTATGGTCAAATAAGTATTCTAATATATGGGCAGGAAAAAAGAGCTCTAAAATGAGAAACTGTCTTCACACTTACTTTGATTGCTACTTTTGTTTTTCTCTCTCTTTACACGCTGGCTCTTTGCTCCCAGGGCATCTGTCTTGTCAGTGTAATTTAATGCCTATCAGTCTAGTGATGGAGAAAGTGATGTTGTGTCACCATCCCTTCTGTCTTAGCCATACTTTTGCCAAAGTGGAAGTACCGCTCTAGAATCATTTATAGATCTGTAAATGAAAAGGTAGGAAAAAATGGGTCTTTAAGGTGTGGCTGCTGCTGGTCTTCTGGGCAAAAACAACTTTAAGCAAAATGAAGGCAGCTTTGAACAAAGTGTCGGTAAAGGTTGACTTGTGTCCCCCACACAGATATGTTGAAGTTGTTGGAGCTCAGAATAAGACCTGAAGTATGGCACTTTGGCATGCTGAGTAATTTAAACTTTAGGACACAGGAAGGGCCTCAGAAGCAAAGTCTCTCTGACCTTCTCCTGCCCTTCTGTTTACAGCCCCTCTTTCACTTCTGAAGCAAGTCATAGAAACTAGAATTTCTCTTCTCCAAGGTGGTTCATAAAAACTAGAACCCTTTTACCCTAAAGCAAACCATAAAACCTAGAAAGCTCTCTCTCTTCTCTTTTCTTCCTTGAAGACTTTCATTTTAGAGGGGTTCTGCCCCATACCTGGGTAGAAAGAGAATGCTATGCAGAGAGGCTGAGAAGAATCTGGAAAGGCCTTGCTAGGTTCTCCACCTGAGTTTATTACCATTAGATCACACCCTTTTGCCCAATCACATTTCTGCATGGCTGTCCTTTCTTCATCAAAACTAAGCATAAAAACAGGTTTCCCTGGGTCTTTTGGTCACAATTTCAGCAGTCTCTTTTGTTGTGTAAAACTTTGATGAAATGTATTTGTTATGCATTTTTTTGTTGTTGTTAATCTGCCTTTTGTTAAAGGAATGCCGACTATGACCCTTATAATGGGTGAGGAAAGTTACCACACCTTCCTGCCCCTACAAAATCCTAAGTTTGGTACCTGTGAATTCTACCTTTGGGAATAGGATCTTTGAAGATGTCATGAAATTAGGATGAAATCATACCAGATTATGGTGGACTCTAAATCCAATGATTAGTGTCACTGATGAGTTTCATTCTAAATGACTAACTCAGGTACATTTGCATTGAAAAGTGAATGCAGTTAGGTTTTGATTTTCACATAAAGCCCCCAATTTCATAGGTTGTTTATGCAAAATCCAAGCAGCCTATTCTTCTGCATAGTCTGAGTCTCCTTGACAATGATCCCTCTGTCCCATCACCCTTCGCCAGTTGGCACCAATCCCTCTCTTTTCTGTCATTAATTGTATTGTTAATGTATCTCCTAATAGATCAGAACTTTCCAACTTCAAGTGTGCATACAACTCAGCTCAGAAGTGTGTAAACTGCAAACTTTTAGTCCTATGCTCAAAGATTCTGGAGTGAGTTTGAAGTGAAGAATTCAGCATTTCCCTTTTAATTTCTCTCCCCATTTATTTTTCATTCTGTTTCAGACTTTTCCTCCAATGATTCTCTCTCTCTCCCTTTGCCTCTTTCTCCATCTTAAGCCTAGTGAGAGACCCAAATGAATATGAGGAATAGCAGGACTAAAACTCACAAACACTAAACATTTCTACTCACCAACATTATTGAGTATTAAGAACAAGTAAATAAAAAGTTATCAGAAGAGCACAGTCCCATGCTTCTCAGACCTGGCTGCACAGTAGTATCACTTGGGGAAACATTTAACAAACACCAATGCCTGGTCCCACCCTAGGCCATTTAGATTAGAACCACCTAGTGGAGGAGGCTAAACACTGGCAAATCTTACCACTAACCCGAGTGATTCCTCGTGGGCAGACAGCGTTGAGAATGCTTAGTGTAGTCAACAGATATAGCTGCACAAATATGGATCCACAGTGTTCCCTCTCTGTTCCTCATAGGGATGCCTCCAGGGTGGTGACAGTAGTGAGGGGTGAGGAATCTGCCAAAGCTAAGAAGCTCCTAAAAGGAGCTCCCAGACTTTTACTTCTGCCCCTCATCCCATTCATATCAGCAGCCAGAAGTATCTTAGGCCAGCCAGTGAGGCAAGCATAGTGTTACTCAGTAAGCCATGGCCCCTAGACCTATTTCCTGGGGTCCTGGATCTGATGTTTTGATGTTTTGCTACAGCATACCAAGGCAGTCTCTCTCGTTCTACATCTGGGTCACAGTTATGCAGCCTCTTGCACAAATTGAATCTAGGGACTTTCCACTTATGTCCCCTTAGAGATTTTCCAGAAACATGCCTATCCATAACATACTTTTCTGAATAACTATCTTTTATGTCCTCTCTTTTTCACTTTCAGTGACGTACATTAAAGGGCAGCCACAATCTATTCACTCTGCCTGTCTAAAATTTAGTGAATTATCCTTCTATTGACTTATTCGTTATTATGATGAATTTAACTGGAGAGAGAAGTCACCACTCATAGTACCTTCCATCCTCCTGACAACTTTTTGAGATTTTGCCTAAAAGAAAGGAGACCTTGCAGCTATGCTATGGCCAAAACAAAGCTAATGTTTAAAACTCATTACTTTTAAATTTTAACAGCTGCACAGTATTTTATTACATGCACATACCAAGTTTAATTAACCAGTACTATACTGATGAATATTTAGATTGCTTCAATCTTTTACCACTATAAACAATCATGAAATGAATGTTTCTACATATTTTGTATCCATATGCACTAGTATATGTGTAGGACAAATTCTTAGAAGTGGATTCTTTGAGATAAAGGGAATATGCATTTATAATTTTGAGAAATATTGTAAAGTATCTTCCAAAGAATTTTATTGTTCACTATTTCATCCCTGATGTCTAAAATGGACTACTCCTCATATCCTCACTAATACAATGCAATATGAAACTATTTTATCTTGTCATTCTGATATGTGGATATGAACTATCACTAGAGTTTTAATTTGCATTTCTATTGTAATGAGACTGGATTTTTTCATATGTTTAAAAATTCTATATCTTCCTATGAATTATTTCTTCATTATTTTCCAATTTTCTATTGAACTCCTTATATTTTCTTATATCTAATAAATTAGGAAAATGAGTCTGTTCTCTATTGTATATAATGTGAATACTTTTTCTTAGATGCCCATTTTAACATTATTTGTTATTTTTTTCCTGAAGATTAAAACATTATTTAAATAAATGTATTGATAGCCTTTATAATCACTGGATTTTACATCATACTTAGCAAGGCCTTCCACTCTCTACAGTGTATATAAGCTGGGTACAGTGGCTTGTGCCTGTAGTCCCAGCTACATGGGAGGACTGCTTGAAGCCAGCAGTTCAAAACCAGTCTGGGAAACATAGCAAGATCCCATCTGTGAAAAAAAAAAAAAAATTAACCAGGCATGGTGGTATGGTGCCTGCAGTTCCAGATACTCAGAAGGCTAAAGCGGGAGGATGACCTGAGCCCAAGAGTTTGAGACCAGCCTGGGCATTATAGGAAAACTCTGTCTCTCTCTCTGTCTCTCTCTCCATAAACACACACACACACACGTTTTCTCCTTGCACTTTTCTGATTTCTTTCCTTTTCTTTCTCTACTTTTCAAAAAATGTTTACTGAACAATCCATTTTATGCCACTGATCAGCAATGCCACTTTTATAGTAGACTAAATATGTATATATCTGGATGTATTTCTGGACTGAATTGTAGTCCACTAATTTATCTGTCTATTGATAAGCCAGTACGACACTATTTTAATGTCTACCTTTTCATAATTTATTATTATCCAATATGACTGTATCTCATTCAATACTTTTCTATTTCACAGTTTTCCATGGCCATTATTTCTTCCTAGTTTTTACATATGAACTTTCTATCAGTTTATCTAGCTTTATTAAAAAAAATCCTGAGGCCCAGCATGATGGCTCATGCCTATAATCCCAGCACTTTGGGAGGCTGAGGTGGATGGATCACCTGAGGTCAGAAGTTCAAGACCAGCCTGACCAACATGGTGAAACTCCATCTCTACTAACAAATACAAATATTAGCTGGGCATAGTGGTGCATGCCTGTAGTCTCAGCCACTCAGGAGGCTGAGGCCGGAGAATCACTTGAACCTAAAAGGGAGAGGTTGCAGTGAGCCAAGAGAGTGCCACTGCACTCCAGCCTGAGCCACATAGCAAGACTCTGCCTCAAAAAAATAAAAAAATAAATCTTGGTACTCTCTTAATTACAATTATATTAACTGTCTACATTAAATTAAGGAAAACTGACATATTTATGAGTCTTTCTAAAAATAAAGTATGTTTTCACTTGGTCAATTCATATTTTGAATCTCTCATTAACATTTAAAAACGTTCTTTACACAAATCTTGCACATTTGTTGTTTAAGCCTAGTTTTTAATTATTTCATGTTTTTTCTTTGATGGTTGCAGAAAGATCTTTTCTTCCATTATAAAATTTAATTTGTTGAGATTCATATGTATGAGCCTTATTGATTTGCGTGTGTTATATCTGTATTCAGTATTCTCTTTCCCAGGAAAGACCAATGGGTGGCCCCAAGATAAAGCAGTACAGAAAGTCACAAGGGGAGTAGGAGGAAAGGATACAGACACTTTTGCCAATTTAAGAATATCAGATTTCTCCTTCAGACCCTGAATCTTAAAAGGTATTTTTTTTAGGACTAAGGCAAAAAAAAAATTTAGACAGTAACCTTATTTGACAAACTAAATATATAAATTGATTCCAAAGGGTTCAGACAGAATCACAGATTATAGCTCAATAAAGAAAAAAGTGATGTAATGTGTTTTGTCTGGCACTTGAAGTGTTCTCTTGGAACATTTCCTAATACACTCCGGCTTCCCTGCATCACCTCCCATGCCAGTCATGGTGGTCTCCTTCTTGTGCCTGATCCCTGCTACCACTGTTTGGTGTGTCCTCAAAGCTGCAGTTGTGTACAATTGCTGGTAGTATCTCGCCTAGGACAGGGTTCTGCTAAGTCTCCTCTATGATGCATTTGTGCACCCTTACTATTCATAGTCTTCTCCCTGAGACTACTCAGTAATTGTAGCATTGGTGTCTCAATAATTACCAGATTTTGGAGTGGAACATTCCAATCTTCAAGTTCCATGTATACAAACTACTGGATAAGTTCAGCTTGGATAAGTTCTTTAGCTCCTCAGAGCTTTGGTTTTCTCCTATGTAGAGTGAGGGTAATATGTGGCCTACCTCTCACCCAAGGTCATTGTCAGGATTAAGTATTCCTTAAAATATATCTAAACTATAAAGTGGTATCCAAATATCAAGTGTCAGGAATAACCCACAGACTAAAAATCACTCTACAAAGAGAAAGGAACAGAGCTCTTTTCCCTCCTACTCTGGGATGGATTCAGAAAGGTGACAGAGGAGAGGAGTAATTGTTCTTTTGTTACTCAACTGATAGGGTCAGGCAGGCCGTGGGCGGCATTCTTCTGCCAAGAATAGTAAATAGGCATTATCACGAGTGCCAATGCTAATTAGATTATGAATGCCTGCTTGAATACTATGTTAGGGGTCTGAAGACCCATCTGAGTAGAGAGGGCAGACGGCTGCGATCAGTTAGTAATGCTGCATGAGAACGACAAGGAGAGATGGCAGAACTAATGCCACATGTCTGCTTTTCTGTCCTCAGTTTTGGGTTCCCATCATGGGAAAGCAGTAGTTATTGATCTTGTGACATTTTTCCAGTTTTCTCCATTGCCATAGCCTGAGTGTGTCTTAATACAGATTTCAGTTTCATTTGTTCCTTCAGTCTTTGACTAGAAATATAGGCCACCCCTGTGGGGAATTCATCTCAATGGGCACATTTCAGTCACATCAGCAATGATCTATTGTTCTTACAATGTTCAGGACACTCTGTGCTGGGGGCATGGGAAAACCAATGGCATTTATTGATACCTCCTACATGCCAGGCACTGTATCTGGTGCTCCATGAGTTTTTGGGGTTTTTTTCCCCCTCATCCTCAAAACTTCTACAAAGCAAGTGTTATTTTGGCCATTTTACAAATAAGGAAACTAAAATTATTGAGATCAAATATGTTAACCTTCAAATGCAGAACTCTTTTCACTACAGTGAAAAGTGAAATTTGTCTCATCCTCAAGGGGCGTCTGACTGTGCTGTACACATTCCTCCACAGAAAAACCTAGAGGAGCTTATTGAGTAATGAGTCAGCTGACATACAAGTCCTCTCCCTGCAAGTACTGGAGTAATCTCAAAGCCTGCACCAGGCCTTCCAGTTAGGAGACTCAGTAATCTTTCTGTTGTCTTCGCATAGCAGAGAGAGGCTAACCCACAACAAGCCTTGGGGCCTTTGCAAGATTTCCTGATGATCTGAATTTATACTGCAGGAGCCCCAAGCAGCTTTTTATTTACAGCACTCTGGATCTCAATCTCTTAGTTACATTACTCCCAATTAAGCTGATGTATGCTCACAAAGCATCATTATGTGATTTAATCACAGAACATTTTGAATTAATTATACGCAGACATTTTATAACATATTCTAGGTGCTTCACTAAAATTGGCACTGCTTTTAATAGATACACAAATGAGTATGACTGTGGTGTTCAAGTTCTAATCCTGAGAAATATCCCCTACTGAAGGTAAGATATGCATGTTTCCACATGTATGTTTTTAAAATTCTATGATTTAACACTTACTTGCTCTCAGTAAACATTTAACTGGACAGATAAGCCCTCATGTGTCTACCTCACGAAGCTGAGTAGCCTGAATAAATTAAAGCATATTCATACATTAATTAATTACTTTCCATTTGCTGGTTATTGGTGATGGATAAGGTTAAAGGCAGGTCATCATTTCACAATAGCCATAACTACATTTGAGTAAGGGAGGTAATTAAAGTTTTCAAAAAACCCCAGAGGGGTTTATATTTTAGCTGGAGTTAATTCCATGGTGAATCAAGTGAGAAAAATACTCATCTCTCCCTGAGGCAAACGAGGTTACTATGACCTCTTCCAAGTCACTAAGTGGTTCGTGGAAGTATAATTTTATGTAACATTTTATTATGTTTTACTCCCAGAGTGCTTGTCTTTCCTAAGACTATTAGGCAGGCTTCCTACGCCTATTTTGCACCTTTTCAGAGTCTAATCCTATATCTCGGTTTTGATTGCTCCCACACTGGCCACTTCCACTCCCCAATCCTCTCACCCTCTGCCCCACCCCCAGCCTCTCTATTCTTCACCCTCACACCCCAACCCCCTGGACCCTCCCACAAGTAGTCCCTTGAGGCTTGACCTTCCTGCATCCTAACCCCACCATCAAAACTCATCTGTCCCGTATCCTATTCTTTCCAGATTCTCCTCGCTAACAGAAAAATCTGACCAACAAGTTAATGCTAGTGTAGGTCATTGGTGATCGATCAATGTGTTACATTTCAACAAATAATTTTTTTTTTTTTTTTTTTTTTGAGATGGAGTCTCGCTTTGTCAGCCAGGCTGGAGTGCAGTGGCACAATCTTGGCTCACTGCAAGCTCCGCCTCCCAGGTTCACATCATTCTCCTGCCTCAGCCTCCTGAGTAGCTGGGACTACAGGTGTCCACCACCACGCCCAGCTAATTTTTTATATTTTTAGTAGACACAGGGTTTCACCATGTTAGCCAGAATGGTCTCGATCTCCTGACCTTGTGATTCGCCCGCTTCGGCCTCCTCCTAAAGTGCTGGGATTACAGGTGTGAGTCACCACTCCAGGCCTCAACAAATAATTTTACATTAAAACAACCCCACTGATTGACTATGTAAAACAAAATATTTGTGGCTACAGGAAAGCAAGATGAATGAGAGGTCATCTTGACTTTCTCTTATTTTTTTTTTCTAGTCAAAGTAACAAAATGACATCATGCAATGTGATCATCCACTCGGTCTTGACTTCAAATGAACTTGACTCTCCAAAATTACATCTACCTTGGATGATCAGCTGCTACCAGTGGAGTTACTTGAAAGAACATGCTGCCAATCCTGAAAGGAAATTCTAAAAGAGATAATCACTTGAGTTGAAATAACACAGGCTTTGTCACATCTGGACAGATAGGCTGAAATCTAAGTTTGCTAGATGGCTAATATTAAGTGACTCAAAATATTTCTAAGTCTCAGATTTCTCATCTGCATACAGGGAATAAAATGACCTACCTCACAGATTAACTATAAAAGGTTTAACAGCAGATAGAAGTGTCTCAATGAATGGTCTTTCTTCTTAACAAAATATTTCAAGCAAGACAGCATCTTAAATAAGTACAGTTTCCTGAGTTGACCTTCTTTTTTATAACTATGTCCTTGTAACTTTGTTTAAACAGTAATTTTTCTATGTTGCCCAGGCTGAGCTCAAACTCTTGGAATCAAGGAATCTCCCCAACCTTGGCCTCCTGAGTAGCCGGGACTACAAACACATATCACTGCATCTGGCTTACAGAACAGCCTTTAAAAGGCGATATTTCTTTGTAGTTATGCCTCCTACAAGTGGCCAAAAACCCATATGTTGTCAATCTATCATTAAACTACACATTCAAAAAATCACTAACTGATCTGAAAGCTCCCCACAAAGCAGAACGGCTGAAATTCTTTGAGCCCCTGAATATTGGCACTGAAAGGTAGAAGTAAAATATCAAGCCTGCATCCCAGGTCTCCCCTGGGTGAATCTAGGTATGGGCAGTTCTCTGCTTATAAGTTAAGGTCAAGGTCAGGTTGGTGAAATCCACGCTTGTTGTAGGTGAAGAATTTAGGTTTAGAGCTTTTAGATACATCCTTAGTGACCACATGAGGGCTAATACCTTTTAAAGATTTAATGAAGGGCAAGGGAACTGCTTTTTCAGGGCATAGTCCTGTTGTGTTTTGGTACTATCTGGAGAGCTTACCAGTGATAGGTGGAAAATTCCATTTCAGCCTCTAACTATCTTGGGGTAAGTTGCTGAAAATTCTCAAAGTTCAGCTTTCACATTGGGAGAGTAATAACTTCATAAGACTGTTATGAGAAATGACAGCGTGATTGGTTGGTTCATTAAAGCTGGGGTCCCCAACTCCTGGGCCACGAACTGGTACATGTCCGTGGCCCATTAGGATCCAGGTGGCACAGCAGGAAGTGAGCGTCAGGCCCGCGGATTACCACCTGAGCTCCACCTCCCGTCAGATCAGTGGCAGCATTGGATTCTCACAGGAGTGCGTCCCCTCTTTTGTGAACTGCGCGTGCGAGGGATCGAGGTTGCCCGCTCCTTATGAGACTCTAATGCCTGATCGTCTGAGATGAAACAGTTTCATCCTGAAACCATCCCCACCTCCCAGTCTGTGGAAAAATTGTCTTCCACAAAACTGGTCTCTGGTGCCAGAAAGGTCGGGGACTGCTACATTAGAGGACATAACAAACCTGTTTAAAGCAGGGAGTATAGCCCCTGGCACATAACTGCTCAGCAAACCCTGGTTTCCTTTTTTCATCTAGCCCTAATCTCACATTCAAGATCAATTTCACTTCTAGCCAAATAATTTGCATCCACTGATATAATTTTATAGGTAATAGAAAATTCCCAGAAAAACAAAACAGTCTACCAAATCATGGCTGATTTGCTAATTCTTTCCATCAGAGTCACCCACCTGACTCACTCCTTTACTTCGTTTAAGATTCTATGATTATGGCCTCCTCCTCAGAGACATCTTCCCTGCCCATGCTGTCTAATTCCACTCCATATCACTCTTTATCTCCTTATCTTGCTTATTTTGTTCACAGCATTTATCGCTACCTGAAATTAACATACATGTATTTGTTTATTTCCTACCTTCCTCCACCAATATGTAGGCTCAGCAATGGCAAAAATTTTGTCCATCTTGTTCATGACTGTTCTCCTAGCACAATATTCAAAACAGTCTAGAGGCCGGACGTGGTGGCTTACACCTGTAATCCTAACCCTTTGGGAGGCCAAGGAGGGAGGATCGCTTGAGCCCAGGAGATTGAGACCAGCACCGGCAAAATGACGACAGCTATCTCTACCAAAAAAAAAAAAAAAAAAAAAAAAAAAAAAACAAACATGATACATGCCTTTAGTCCCAGCTACTCAGGAAGCTGAGGCAAGAGGATTGCTTGAGCCCAGGAAGTCAAGGCTGCAGTGAGCGGCGAGTGCACTACTGCACTCTATCCTTGGCAACAGAGTGAGACCTTGCCTCAAAAAAATAAATAAATAATAAAATGAAGCAGTGCCTGAACACATTTATAGGTGCTTAATAAGTATTTGTTGAATAAACAAGTTATTTTTTTAAAAAAAATTATTAAAATTGTATTTTAAGATGTAAATTGTGATGTTTTGATATATTAATACATATACATAGGAAATTACTGTGGTCAAGCTAATTAACATTTTATGTGTATAGTAAGAACACTTAAATCTACTTTCTTTGCAAATTTCTGGAATACAATACTAACTATACTCCCCGTGCAATACATTAGCTCTCTAGAACTTACGCATCCTACATACTAACTTTGTACTTTTTGACTAATATTTCCCCTCATCTTTCACCTCTGGTAAGCACCATTCTACTCTTTGCTTCTATGAAATTGAATTTTTTAGATTTCACCTATAAGTGAAAGCATGCACTATTTTTCTTTCTGGCTAGGGCTTATTTCACTTAACATGATGTCCCCCAGCTTGATTCATGTTGTTGCAAGAGGCAGGATTTCCTTTTTTTTTTTAAGACTAAATAATATCCCTGTGTGTGTTTGTGTGTGTGTGTGTGTGTGCGCGCGCGCGCATATATCAATTTCTTTATCCACTCATCTATCAGCAGACGCTTTGTTGTTTTCATATCTTGGTTATTATGAATAGTGCTACAACAAACATGGGAATGCAGACATTAATATCTCTTTGACATTACTGATTTCATTTCCTTTGGGTATATATCCAGAAGTGAGATTGCTGGATCCTATGATGAAAATAGTTTTATTTTTAATTTTTTGAGGAACAGCTATACTGTTTTCCATAGTGACTATATACGTGTTATCTTACGACTTTTTGATAACAGCCATCCTAACAAGTGTGAGGTGATATCTCATTGTGGTTTTGATTTGCATTTGATGATTAATGAGGTTAAGCACCTTCTCATATATCTATTTGGCCAAGACCTGGAACCATAAAACTCCTAAAAGAAACAAAAGGAACAAGTTTTCTCTCTCTTTTTTTTTTCTTGAGGCAGAGTCTCCTTCTATCACCAAGGCTGGAGTGCAGTGTTGCAATCACGGCTTGCTGAAGCCCCAACTTCCCTGGCTGGAGTTCATGCAACAGCATGAATATGACTTGCTGAAGCCTTGACCTCCTAGGCTCAAGCCATCTCCCACCTCTGCCTCTGTGTAGCTGGGACTATGGTGGGTGTCACCACACCCAGCTAATTTTTTGCTGTTTTTGTAGAAATGGGGCCTTGCCATGTTTCCCAGGCTGGTCTTGAACTCCTGGGCTCAAGTGATCTTCCACCTCAGCTTCCCAAAGTACTGGGATTACAAGCATGAGTTACCATGCCCAGCCAAGAACAAGCTCCTTGAAATTGGTCTTGGCAATTCGTTTTTTGGATGTGACACCAAAAGTACAAGCAACAACAGCAAAAATAAACAAGTGAGACTGTATCAAACTAAAAACCTCTGCACAGCAAAGGAAACAATCCTGTGAGAGAAGACAACCTATGGAATGGGATAAAATATTTGTAAACTATTTATCTGATAAGGGGTTAAGATCCAAAATGTGTAAGGAACTCAGTTAACTCAACAGCAAAAAATAAATAACCTGATTTAAAAAAATAGGCAAATGACTTGAATAAACATTTTTCCAAACAAGTGATGTTTCAAATTCTACAACCAGCCATAATTTCCTTCTCTTAATGCTTTATTTTTAACAGGAACAGTAATATATCCAGCACTTACTTGATCTGTTACCACTTTATGTGGATAATTAATTTAATATTCTGGACACCTTGACAAAGAGTCTCTTTTTGACCTAACTCTAGGCTCCTCTAAGCCCTGTAGGCCTCAACCTTCAGTATTCATCTTGGCATTGCCCAATTTTAAAACTTCTAGGTCAATTTAGTGAGAAGCTTCCACCCTTAATATCTGATCATCCTTGATATCTGAGCAAATTCCTTATCTCCCACTATCCCCAAGTGATATTTGATCACCTTGATCTGCATTCAGTAAGAATGCTCTTAGGTCATTTAGCCAGAATCCTCCCTTACTCCTGGCAATAAAAAAAGAGTCAAACTCTGTGAAATATTTTAAGGGATTTATTCTGCGCCAAATACAAGTGACCGAGGCTCAAGGCATAGTCTCAACAGGTCCCAAGAACATGTGCCCATGGTGGTTGGGTTACAGCTTGATTTTATACACTTCAGGGGGACAGAAACTACAAGCAGAATTGTAAACCAATAATGTAAGGTATACATTGAGTTAGCCTGGAAAGGTGAGACATCTCAAAGCAGGGGCTTCCACATCATAGGTGGATTTAAAGGTTTTTCTGGTGGCAATTGGTTTAAAAAGTTCTGCCTGAAGAACTGAGGCCAGCAGAAAGAAAAGTTTGTGGCTGATACAGGGGGATTGTGGAAGCCAAGGTTCTTGTCATGTAGATGTACCCTCCAGATTAGCAGGCTTCAGGGAATAGATGGTACATATCTCTTGCTAGACCCTAAAAAGTGCTACACTCAGTTAACTCTCTCCTGGATCAGGAAAAGACATGGAAAGGGAAGGGGATTCTCTACAGAATGTAGGTTTTCCCCACAAGAGATAGCTTTGCAGGGCCATTTCAAAATATGTCAAATAAATATATGTGGGGGCCGGGCACAGTGACTCGTGCCTGTAACCCCAGCACTTTGGGAGGCCAATGTAGGTGGGTCACCTAAAGTCAGAAGCTTGAGATCAGGCTGGTTAACATGGTGAAACCCTGTCTCTACTAAAAATACAAAAATTAGCCGGGCATAGGGGCAGGTGCCTGTAATCCCAGCTACTTGGGAGGCTGAGGCAGGGAGAACTACTTGAACCCAGGAGGTGGAGGTTGCAGTGAGCTGAGGTCACACCACTGCACTCCAGCCTGGGTGACAGAGCAAGACTCCATCTAAAAAAAAAAAAAGAAAAGTACATTTTGGGGTAAAATGTTTCTCTTTCTTTCAGGGCTTGCTACCTGTCATGTGATGCTATACTAGATTCAGATTAGAATTTGGTATCTTATTGCTACACAGAGCTCTGTTTTAATGTTAATGCTGGTAAGTTGTGTCTGAATTACAAAGGGAGGAGGGTGTAAAAATGAGGTATGTCTGATCCTCCCTTCCTATCATGGCCTGAACTCATTTCTCAGGTTTACTTTGGAATGCCTTTGGTCAAGAGGGGGTTCCATTCAATTGGTTGAGGGGCTTAGAATTTTATTTTGGCTTACCCCTGATGTTTCCTCTTGGTAATTTTTTATCCATTGACTCCCACCCTGCTCTTTGGCTATAAATCTTCACCTGTGCTTGCTGTATTCAGAATTGAACCTAGTGCTATACTAGACTAGACACATTTTCCCCTACTGTAATAGTTCCTAATTAAAATCTGCTTTTACCACTTTAATTACTATGCAGCTCTAGTTTTTCTTTGGCAGTCCTTTATGAGATAGGAACAATTATGATCCCGTAATACAAGTGAGAAAACTAAGGTTTAGAGAGATTAAGTCTCTCCCAAAGACAGAAGTGGAGAGGCAATTAATCCTAGGTTACTGGACTATATAATCATCTGCACCTCTAATTTTCCCCCACCCCTTCCTGATTCTACACTTAAATTCTACTGTAGTTTAAATTACATCTCTATTTCATGTCAAAATGAAAATGTCTTTGAGAATGAGTAGCAATGTAGACTGTTGTCATTCATTTACTCTTTTTGGTACATGTCAACCTGTAAATAGGGTTGGGAAGAAGGAGACAGAGTTTAGAGGTCTGAATACCTGAGATGGAAAATCTTAGAATCAGGACAATAGCATATAAGCCTAAGGAGATATTGCAGCATTTTGCCAAAGGATGCTCCACCCTCGAAGCATTCCACAGCCAGAGCTCTCTTCCTCCTTAATGCTGAGATGTTTTCTCTTTGCAATTTAGCCTCTCCAAGACAGTGTAGCTCTGGGGGATTGGTGGTTTGACAATACTTTCCTTGGATGTAAAAGAGGTCAGTCAGACACAGGATAAGAAATTGCCAGAGGTTGTTTTGTTGTTGTTGTTGTTGTTGACTCCAGCATTATTTCTTCCTGCACTAGTGAAAGTCGAGGAAAAGTGTTAGATGATTGAATTTGGATATCACCTGTGCAGTCACAGCACTCAGCAGGACAGACCACAGCCAGCATGTCACTATGATCACAGCGAATAGGACATGATGTTTAGCAAAGGAAAGCATAAGAATAACAAGGCACCAGGTTGGCTCTGTATGTAAGTAGGAAGGAAGATGACTTCCATGTTTTAATTTGAGAGGTACTACAGATTGCTGATTTCAAACAATCAGTCTTAAATCTTAGTTTGAGATTTCCCCATTAATGTAATTTCACTCCAGGAAGATATTGTCATCACCTAAAGTCTCCCTTGCTTGAGACGGTAGGAAGGAAGGGCACATAAAGTGTGGATTAGCTCACTGTTGCCATAGAAACTAGAAGCAAGGCCCTGGGGGGATGAAACATTGTGCAGGTAAATTTTCCTGAGGAGGAAAATGGACAGAGTGAGAAGTTAGACAAGGTGGCACCATAATTGGTAGCCCAGGGCAGCCACAGGGCAGGCATTTAAAAAACAAAAAGGTTCTTTTCATTTTAGTCAGGTACAATCTTAAATTTCTCATCACCAAGTTAGGCATTGCAACCTTGAAATGGCTGGCTGTTGTTCTCTTTAACAATGCATGGGTTTTAAAAAAATCTCAGGTTCTTCATCCTCTAGTCCATCTCCAAGACAAATGTAATTTAAGTTTCCTGAGCAACAACAAAAAAATTGGAATCAGCCTCCAGCCTTGTATATGGAATACAAAGACAATTGACCAGATACCAGGATCTTTCTTATTATGTTCCCAGATACTCATCTAGCATGATAGATTGTAGGAGGGAATAAATAGATTGTGGTTCTAAATAAATAAATACATGAAATTTTAAGAAAGTCATTATCTTTCAAATGAAGGTTTCCGAAGCAAAAATAAATCTTATACACTTAACGTCACAGAGCAGGGAGGAACCTCAAAGGTCTTCTAATTCTATCCCCTCCTTCTACAGAAAAGAGGACTGAGAGCCAGAGAGGTTAATTATGTCCTCTAGCCACCTAATCACTCTGTCATTTCTAATTATTGCTAGGAAAAAATCCAGAGATTCCCAGTGCCCTCCATTTGTGTGCACTGAAAAAAAATCAGTTTGCCTATCAGCAGGAAATGTCAGCATCAAGGCCAAGAATGTTCAATTTGTTAATAATAAAAATAATAAGAGCTGACATGTATTGAACACTTACCATGTGCCAGGCATGGGGTTAAATGCTTTACAACTTGTGTCTCACTTAACTCCCAAATAGTCCTGTATGGTTGTTTACCCCATTTTACAGATAAAGCACCAGAGCTGAGAGAAACTAAGTAACTTGTTTATAGTCAAACAAGTACTAAGGACAGACTGAGGATTTGACTCACAGTTATTGCTTCTTACCATAACTCTAAACCCTATTTATTTGATGGCTATTTCCATGTATCTCTTTCCTGTAAGAGAACCAGGGATCAATAATTAACTGCATTCATGAGTTTAATACCTTCCTCTGACAGCTAAAGGCACATCCAAGGAAAGTCGTGTAACTCTAGCCATCTCATCATACTCCCTGAGAACGTTTTGAGAAATTACTTTTTTTCTGATTACAAATGTAAATCGTATTCAGTACACAAAATTTTAAAACACAGACAAGCAGAAAGAAGAAAATTAAAATTTCCTGTAATTACACCAAGAATCATATGCAAGAAAATCTGTATTTCATACTTCTCTCTCAAAGACCACTATATTCCTTGCAAAATTTAGCAATAGACTTTAGTATTTTCTACATGGGTTACTTTGCTCGGGGATATTCCTTTAGTGAACCACCATTATCAAACATTATTTACTTTAGTTCATTCATTTATTCAATGAAGATCAGTTACTTGAATGTCTACTCTGTGCCAGGCACACTGCTAGTTACTAGAACTCATTGATGGTGACAGAAACACCCTGGTCCTGGCCTCATGGAACCTACACACTACTTCTCTGAAATAAATTTTCAGTGAATTTCACCTTAATTAGCCTCAAAAGATACAGATGCTTTTAGTCCATATGTCCAGCTGAAGTAATTTTTTCCCTCAATGTGATAGATGAAGGCTGATATGAAGATAAGTCTTATGGTATCTTAACTGACACAGAGCAATTAGAAATTATTTTAAATTGGGCTGGGTACAGGGACTCATGCCTGTAATCTCAGTGTTTTGGGAGGCCAACTCTTGCTTGAGGCAAGAGTTTGAAACCAGCCTGAGCAACATAGTGAGATCCTGTCTCCACAAAAAAATTAAAAACCAGCCAGGCCTGATGGCACACATCTGTAGCCCCAGCTACTGAGGAGGCTGCGGTGAAAGGATCGCTTGAGCTCAGGAGTTGGAGGTTGCAGCGAACTGTCATCACAACACTGTACTCCAGCCTAAGTGCTAGAGGGGGATGAAAGAAAAAATAAATACAAAAGAAAATGAAGAAAGAAAAAAAGAACTTAAAATTGCAGGTCTTATGATTTCTTATCAAGGGAGAAAAAAGTAAGGCTGAGATTTTAGGAATTTCCTACCTTAAAAGTTCTTCCTGTCTAGGACATTAAACCTTCTCTTGATGCTAAATTGGCAGCCTTATGTGTCGAGGGATTAGGAAGGGGTCTTTGTGTTTGGAAGTCCTGTAGCATGGACAAAATTTGCCATTAGTCAAGCTGCTGAGGTGATTGAAATGTGTGACTAAAACTCATTCTAAACCACACATGACAGGGCCTCCTTTCCTATGAACAGGTGTTTATCGGGGTATGGTTACCAGGAGCCTAAAGGCTGTGGGGATGGAGAAAAGGCTTTATAAGTCAGAAATGAATGTCTTCATTTTCTATGGCTTCTATAATTGCCACAAACTTGGTAGCTTAAAGCAACACAAATTTATTTTGTTATGGTTCTAGAGATCAGAAGTCTAAAATGGGTCTGTAGGACTGTGTACCTTCTGGAGGCTCTAGGGGAGGATCTGGCCTTGTCTTTACCAGCTTTTACAGCAGGAGTCCCCAGCCCCTGGACCGTGGACCAGTACCAGTCCATGGCCTGTTAGGAACTGGGCTGTGCAGCAGGAAGTGAGCACCAGGCAAGTGAGCATTACCACCTAAGCTCCGCCTCCTGTCAGATCACCAGCAGCATCAGATTCTTACATGAGTGTGAGCTCTATTGTGAACTGCACATGTAAGAGATCTAGGTGGTGTGGTCCTTACGACAGTCTAATGCCTGATGATCTGAGGTGGAACAGTTTCATCCCAAACCACTGTCTCCCTGCCAAGTACATAAAAAAATTGTCTTCCACAAAACTGGTCCCTGGTGCCAAAAACATTGGGGACCGCAGCTCTAGAGGCTGCCTGCATTCCTTGTCTCATGGCCCCATGTTACTGACCTCTGCTTTTATTATCACATCTCCTTTGCTGGCTGTGACCTTCCTGCTTCCTTCTTATGAGAACCACTGTGATTGCATTAGGCCCACTTAGATAATCCAGGATATTTTAACTATCTTGAATGTCTTAATCATATCTAGAAAGTCCCTTTTATGGTGTATAAGGACCAGAGATTAGGACTTGAACACCTTTGATTGGGGACATGATTCAGCCTACCACACTCTATAAAGGCTAATGAGTATTTCACATTTTTGGTAAGCTGGGGCTGTCTGCAACAGGGGCTTGAATCCTTCCAACATTCTCTCCCCTCTCCACAATTCCTCCCCTGTCCCTCCTCTCAGCAATTTATCAGGATTCAAGGCCTGAGTCATCCTTTCTGGGCTTATCATTCCTCCCATAGGCAACAAGACATTAGCGTCAGAGTTCTGCTCCCAGATACACTTCCAGTTTCATTGCACCATAACTATTATCACCACTTGAGATGCCCAAACATCTATTTGGAAATTGGATTTAGACTCAAAGCTACTTATATCAGCACCTTGAAAGGAGACTTAGTCTCTGAACATTTATTTTCACCATACAATTGCAAAATTCTGATTGTAAATTTGGAGAGGATAAACCTAAAAAGTAAGGTCTGTTCTCTCTGGCATAACTTCTGTAGGCATTTTGGCAAGTGAGGCAAGCCAGTGGAAAGTATTCCAATGCCCCTTGAATTGTAAACTTAGTCAATTCCAAAGGACCTACAAAAAATATGATTGACGAACTATTTTGCCATCCCTTTTAAGGTGAAAGCTCCTTAGCAGAAGAGCCTAAAAGACTTGGAGTCTAATGCATAGATTGTTAAATGGATGTCAGTGGTGGTCATACACCTACAGAAGGAAAAGCATCTCAAAGCAGAAATTCCAAATAGGAGGCACACATGTTGCCTTTACCATTATACACCCAAGACAGACATCACTAATCAATCAAGTATTGTTCCACCAGAGCCTGGTTCTGGCCTTAAAGCCCTTCCTGAGTGCTCCAGGTAGCCACTACCACTCAAGCAGAGTTGGCAAGCAAATTGAGCTCTATTAGATGTCCCTGCATTAGAAACAGAGTCAATGCCCTCCTGTTTCCAGACATTAAGGAAAATTCCTCCTACTGCAACCTAGCAATAAAAATGATCTAATGTCTAGAACACCACTTAAGCTCAATTTCTGGAGCTGGCAAAACTCTTGGAGAGACTTATTCAACAGTGAAGCAGATTCCTCAGTTTTCCTGTTTTCTATCTGAAGACCTTGTGTGGGGATCCTATCTGGTCTGTGCCTCCAGCTCCTCCTCTGGAGGTACTGGATAGTGGGGGCTTCTCCCCCTTTTTCTTCAACAGGACTTCTACGCTTTGAATTCTTGCATTAAATGTGCAGCCCTACCCCCCAATTTCTGCTCTTTCTTCCTTAATTATGTAGCTCTCCTCTGCTTTCCTCAAACCAGAATCCTCCTAGGTCCCCAAGAGCACCCTCCCCAGGGAGCACTTGATGACAGTATTGTCAAATTCTTCAAAGGCAAGGAGGAGTAAGAAACACAAGCTCATCCATCCCTGTCTCTTTTTTTCACCTTGTGATTTCCACTCACAATAAGCAGCCTTAGAGGTTATCAAACACCCCACTGTGCTTTGACAGTTATTCATCCATTAAAGCCTCTGATCGCCTGGCGTAATTCCGGACTGTACTCCGACTCCATAAACATGGCTCCTCCACTGCTCTCAGGCACTGTGGCTTGCTTTACACCTAAGCTTGCCAGGGAGGAGGAAAACCCAGCTCGTTCAAACAGCTCAGCCACAGGTGAGCCAGCCACATCAGAACATGGGAGGGGGAGAAACCAGCACGCGCTGGCTTTTATTAAAAGAAAATGATTTACGCAGCTGATTCCCCCAAATTTTAGATAGGATCTCAGGGAGATTTTTCACTTTGGACCAAAGCCATCTGGAGCTTGCAAAATCCTGGAAGAGACCGAATCAAAAGAGCAGATCTCTTCAGTCTCCCTGTTTCATTTCAACGCCTCTCTCAGTCCCAGTCAATAACCCAGCTGTAAGCTCTGCAGCGAAGCACATTCATCCCGCTTTGTGTCTGGATCGCAGGCTTCAGAGGGGGCTTTTCAGCTTGAATACAAACCGACTGATTGCCTTCCTGCAAGGTTCCCGCACCGGAACGCCCACCTGAGCCCTTGCTCTTCAGCCGCAAGTGCAGGAGCTTGCCTGGGTCAAGCCGAGTACACAGGGGCCTGAGCCTGCCTGCAGGAACACACTGCTCTGTGTCACTACCCACTAGGCCAGCGGGCAGGGACAGAGAGAGCAGCCTGCAACCGCGGAGGGAGGAGTGGAGAGCCTCTGAGTAGGGGAGCTGTGAACCTGGGGACAGAGGTTACAGGGATGCTGAGAAGGCACACAACTCTCCAGGCAGGGCATCTGTGACTCAGCAGAGTTTAATAGCAGTTCCCTGAGGTGTGTGAGTCCAGCGCCTTTGACAGAAATATTATGGCATTTATGAATTCGGGCTTTATCATTAGAAAACCCGAGGTGCTAGATCTTTATTTTTAAAATTATTTTTGTTTTGAGAATTTGTTTTTTAAAAAAATAGAAAGCACAAAAGAATATACATTTGTGCATACCCTCCAGTCAGAAGACACTACTAACATTGTGCAATGTTTGTTTCAAGTCTTGTTTTGAAGCCGTAAATGAAGGAAAGCACAACACAAGAAGGTGGACCCCACTTTGCTCCCTTTATCCTCCCTCCCTAGTCCCTTCCCCCTGGTCCAGAAGACACCACTTGTGAGACCTGAACTCACTTCCTTCTAATCCACTTTTAGACTTCTACCCAAATAATCAATATAGCAATATAGAGAATATGTAATTTGGGGGCATGTATTTAATAATTTGTATCATTCTGAGCTTCTTTTCTGCAGACTTGTTTTTTTCCATTCCATATTGTGATGTTTTGCTGATTCCATGTTATTCTATCTATAGAGGTCTAGTTCACTCATTTTAACCATTATATGACATTGGGTCCCATGATTTCTAAGTCCCCACCTGGCCTTAATACTATGCCAGTGGTCCTTAAGCTGCATATTAGAATCACCAGGGGAACCCAGGTGGTGTTAAAAATGCAGGCGCCCAGGCTCTGTGCTCAGAGAGTCTGATGGCACTGGTGTAGAGTTGGGCTGGGCATTGCTTTTGTTAGAAATCTTCTTAGGTGGTCTTAATATGCAACTAGGATTGAGAACCCTACCCCCTACGGATTCTGTGATTCCTGGAAGGAGAATTGCCAATACCCATTATGCCTCTCCTGGGTACAAGCAGTTTTACATCTTCCAACAGGTTTACATCAACCAATATGAATTTGCTAGGGATACTCCGTGAAATCTGCTGATAGCTGTGTCCGAGGGGTGGCAGAATTCTCTCTCCCTTTATCTTACTGCTAAACAAAAGGTGTTTCTGGGCCCTAGTAAGTGGCATACCTTTACCTCTGTTCCCTGGAAGAAATGGAGATGTTCCTATTGATGAGACTATCAGGGAGACTATCAGGTAAGAAAGAAAACCTGGGAGAGTAGAATGTGAAGGGAATCTGAATTACTCTCTTTTTTCATTGTGTTGCAGCATGAGAAGAAACTACTGCCAGGTAATTCTGCAGAAAACTGTTTCTGCGTTCCTCCTTACCTCTCCCTCATATTTTTTGTGCTAGGCTTAGCCTCTCCACAGAAAGACATTTATTAAACTCCTATTTTTAGCTTTGCTAGAGAGAAGAATCATGAAAACCTGGACCCTCTCACTGTGAGGGACAGAGTTCAGGCACCACGTGGCTTGATGATATTTTGCATCCTTCTTCTTTCTTCTTTTGTCTTTATGCTAGCCACAGAGGAAATTACCTGGAAAGAATCACATAATAAGGTGTAGCTTAATTCCCTGTCCTTCTTTAATGCATTCAACAAATATTTACTGAGTGCTTAGTAGATGCTAGCCACTGTCCTAGGTCATTGGGATCCCATGGACCCAACGATCACAGACTTTGCCCTCCAGTTTGGGATATAGGCTAGTGCGCAGACAGAGAAACAATATGTAGAAAACGTGCTGCAGCAGAGGGAAACACAAGATACTCTGGAAAAGCAGAAGAGACTAGAGAGAGGAAAATAAAGTTAGTTTTGGGATCTCAGGAACATTTCCTATAGGGGCAGTTCTCAAACGTGAGTGTGCTGAGGATCACCTGGAAGACTTGTTAAAACACATCTTGCTGGCCCTCACCCTAGAGTTTCTGATTCAATAGGTATGGTTTGAGACCTGAGAGTTTGCATTTCTAGCAAGTTCCCAGGCCATACTAATGCTGCAGGTCTGGAGACCACGCTTTGAGAACCAGCGTCTTAGAGCTACTGAAGTCTCAGCATTTGCTACTCAGAGTATGGTCTGCAGATGAGCAATATCACAGCATAAGCCTCACCTCGGAGCTTATTAGAAATGCAGAATTTCAAGTCTTATCCTAGATGTACTGAGTTAGAATCTGCATCAAGATTACCAGGTAATACTTATACACAGTAAAATGCTGGTTCTCAAACTGGGTTGCACATTGAAATCACTTGGGGAGTTTAATCAAATCCCCATCCCTGGATTCCATTCCCAGAGATTCTGATTTAATTGGTACAGGGGATGAAAAGCTCTCTGAGACGTTTCTAATGTGTGGTATACTTTAAGAACCACTGACCTGAGCTAAATGCATCTTGAGTAAGAGCGCCACAAAGAAAGGCAGGAAGAGTGTTACAGGCAACAGAACATGCAAAGGCTCAGTGGCAAGAGAGAACAAAGTGGTTTAGTGAAAGGAGAGGGGTGCAGTGAGCTCAGAGTGCACAGTTAGAGAGAGGGAAAGTGATGGGTTTTGAGGCTAGAGGTTTTTCCCGGATGATCGAACACGCTCAGATTTGCATTTTAAAAATGAACAGTTTGTTGGTCATGTGGAAATAAGCTTGGGGGTGTGGAAACAGTGTGCCTGGTGTTAAGGTCGAAATTTTGACTGTAAAGAAACATGTATTGTTGCTCTTACTGAGAATTATCCATTTCTGGGAACAGTGCTCTTTAAACTAAAGATAAGAGCTAAAGGATGGGGTGGAGGCAAAGAAAAGCAGTGCTGAAGGGTAGCAGAGTATGCCACCCCAAAATATGCCACTTTAACATAAGGATTATTTTGAGCTGAAACTTCATTGAGAAGAAGCAGGTACAAGTAAAGCTCTCTGCCTAAAAGCAGGACATAAATTTGTAAAGGTGTTCGCCTTCCACTCTCTACCTGAAATGACAGAAATTAATCACTGAAGACAACTCTAGATCTTTATCAGTCCAGAGGCAGACTTTGCTAAAAACAACCCTTATTTTCCATTAGTTCCCCCAATATATTTACCTTTCCACAATTTACCAGTGCCTAGAAGCTCTAAGTCCTTTTCCCTTGTCCTGTCCCTTCTCTCCAAATTCATTGTTCTCAAGATGCTATAGAAGCCCAATTCTAACTACCCCTTTAAGTTACTTACTACTGAGTACCCCCATGGCCATGGGCATTGAATATACTAACAAACTTCTGTTTTGTTTTGTTTTGTTTTGTATTTCTAGTTAATCCAACTTTTGTCAGTCTCATTTACAGGCCCACAGAAGGAGAACCAGATGGTAGAGGAAGATGTTGTTTCCTCCCCTATGCTACCAACCAATCTATAAGGCTTCATTTTGGCACTTTGGCTTTCGTTGTTTGGTTTAACCAATATTTACTGAGCATTATGTACCAAGCCCACTGCTGTGGAAGCCGAATCCAGATCCCTGATGCCCTCCCTTAGCAAAGAGTTGAAAGTTGGGGAACTCAGACAACAAGTGATTTTCTAAAGAGCATTGGTTTGAGTCTGGTTGAAAATTTGACAGTGCCATTTAAAGGGAGGATTCTGTGCCATCCAACTCCACTTAAGCCCTCAGCTAAGCCATCAAATGGCCCCATTCATGCTGCAGCTGCAGGATTCCTGAGGCCATGCCAGTGGGCCCCAGGAATGCAAACGAGGGCTCGGTCTTGGCTTCTGACACCCTGTGAGCTTTGAGGAAGAACAAGTAGGCATTTGTTAGGGGAAGGCCCACAAAGGCACCACAGGAGAGGGGATTGAATGCCCCATGGGATTTCAGGCCAAATGCAAAAGACTGGTGTAATCTCTGCCACCACAGCTTGTGTGACCTCACTTGCTCGCTGGCTGTGGGGGCAGCTGATGGCCCAGTCTGCTGAGGCAGGGTCCCTAAACAGAGCAGGGGTGGCAGCTCTTCAGGAATACAGTCTGTACTCTATTACCCACCAGGTAAGGACTATGTGAAGCCAAGCCATGTAAAGGAAGCAAAGACTTTGAAAGGCAAGGAGAGGATAAAAGTATTTTTCTTTCATGGAATCTCTGGGCCATTCCTCCAATCTGTACCGAAGAGGGAGGTAGTGAAATAAGAACACAGGTTGCAGGTAGAATAACCTTAAAAGACCTACAGAAAGCAGCAGAAAATCAAACCATTTCTAGGTCATTCTTTGTGAAATTCAGTTCTCCAGTAACTCAGATATTGTCAATTTGCTCTTGAAGTTCGATTTTGCTATAGTTACAGTGATATGGTTGCTTATACTACCCAAAGGCTGTGTTCCGACACTTTGGAACAGCACCCCCAATGGCACTCTGGGTATTAGCACTTTGACATATTATATGTTGACTTAGACTATGCATATAGAACAGAATTACTCAGCCTCTGCACTGTTAACACTTTGGACCTCATAATTCTTTGTTGTGGGGGCTGTTCTGTGCATTTTATGTGTTTAGTAGCATCCCTGGCCTCTACTCAGCAGATGCCAATAGTGCCCCTTCCAGTCATGCTGTTGAAAATATCTCCAGGCATTGCCACCTGTCCTCTGGGGACAAAATTGCCCTCAATTAGGAACCATTGGGATAGAAGAAAGGTGGGAGAAGGTCTTGTTTTAAAATCCTTCAAGAGAACAAAAGAGGAATTGTTAGTCTTTGTTGCTTATAATTAGTAGTTTCTCCACGGGAATGAAGTCTTCAATACCCACAGAGCTGCATAGGATTTTTACCTTCAACATAAAATAGAAGTCCTACATAATAAGAAAACAGCAAGCCACAGTTATCATTGGTTGATTCAGTCAAATCAGCCCAACAGTTTGTTGATGTTCACTGGACATTTTCTTCGCTTTGACTACGTTCTTACTATTGTTCTAGGTGCTCATACAGTTTACACACTGTCAGAATAATTTGATTAAACAATAATGCCCAAAAGATTGCCTTTGGGAGGGTTTTAATGGTGTTATACAGGAAAATAATGGAGCTGTAGAATACACAAGTTATTTTCAGCTGCACCCTGAGGTGGAAATGACTTTTTCCATGCCCCAAAGTTTCAAAATACTTTTCTCATTGTCATAGTGCACAAAATACAGCTGATCGCACAGAGAAAACATAACTGTGAAAGTGAACCCATATATAAGTATTTAAGAGCCGGGAGAGACAGAAAAACAGAAAGACAGATCTATAATAACAAGCAGTCAACTTGATTAAGAAGAATATCAAGCAATCTGCATTTTAAAAAGTAGAAAACAAAATCCTATAGAAGCAAGAGATGAAGGCTTGGTCTTTTGAACAACTTGAAAAATTATATTAGCAAAAATGTAAGAATATTCTTTGAAATGTAAACTCTATGAGGGCAGAGATTCTTTATTCTCTTTTGTTCACATCTTTACCTAGGCCTTTCTCCCTAGTGTCTAGAACAATGTCTGGTGCTGGTAGGTACTCAATAAATATTTGTTGAATGAATTCTGCAATTATTAATAATGGACCTGAAATAAGAAACAGACACCTAAGTGCTGTCTATACTCTATGGGATCCACAGAGAAGAACGAGACTGGATTAGCACTAAGATTATTACCTCAAAATGCTCAAAGACCACTAGGCATATGTCTACATAACTCACGAGACAGCTTGTAGGGGATCCTAATGACCAATTTTAAACAAATGAAGGGGCAAATGAAAATATTGGATAAAAACTAATCCATAAGTTCACAGTGATAGGAATAAAAAAGGGGGAACAAAATATAGAGAAAGCTCTTTTTTCTTTGTAAAAGAATGCCAGATAGTAAATATAAACAGGATGATAGAATTAGAAAAATATCCACTTTCAAGTATCAGTGTAATCATTGATTCAGACATGGATTATCAGTGTTTTTAATGCTATTGGGCAAAAGTTATTGGGGATCAGCATACTTAGATAGTCTCAAACATCACCCCATGTATTTATTATGAAGGGGAAAGGTAAACTTGTGGTGGAGAGACCTGGTAGATTCTAACCTAACCAAATGATCAAACTTAGCACTTCCAATAGTGGAATATGATGCCTGTTGTCATTCAGTGGGAAGTATATGATGTCATTATATTAGTTATCTGATGTTGCATAATAAATACCCCCAAGAACTTGGTGGCTTAAAACAATAGTAATCATTTATGATTAAGGTTTTGGCTAGGAAGTTCTAGCTTGAAGTCTCTCATGAGATTGTAATCAGAGGTCAGTGAGGACTACAGTAATCTGAAGGCCTGCTTGGGGATGGCTTACTGACTTTCAAAATGCCAGATGGCTGAACATTTGGTCTGGGAAAGTTGGTTCTTCTCCACTTAGGCCTCTCCCCAGGGTTGCCTGCGTGCCTTTACAGCATCAGAGCTGGCTTCTCCTAGAGCTAGTGAACCAAGAGCTCAGAGCAAAAGCCACAATGTCTTTATATCTAGATTTGGAAATCACAAATCATCACATCCACAGTGTTCTATTGGTCACACAGGCCAAACCTGTTTTAATGTGGCATTGAAGTGACATCATTGTCTGGGGTAAATACCTGGGGTTCATCATCTCACACTAAGAAGATTAAAAACACAGACACTTGGGTGGGTTAAGGAGCAGAAAGTTTAATAGGCAGAGAAGAAAGGAGAGAGGAGAGGAGCTCTCTCTCTTTTGTGAGAGAGAGGCAACCAAAAGGGAAAAGCTGGCCTGTGGCAGACCACAGCAGATTTTATAGGCAGGCTTGAGGAGGTGGGGTCTGATTTACATAGGGCCCACAGATTGGTTCAACCAGGTGTGATGTTTACATAGCAGGCAGGGAAGGCTGCTTGCCCCATCCTAATCTTATTATGCAAATAGACTTTCCACTTGGCCAGTGCCATCTTGTCTGCTCTTTATTGTACACGTGGCTGGCAAAGAGAAGGGAAGATGGAGCCACCATTTTGATCATGCCTAATTCCAGGTAGCCTTTTCCTATTGGCATAACTGTCAGCATTCACCTGTGCAAGCTTCCAGCTTGCTTATCTATGTCTGCAGCTCGATTTCACAGGTTGCTCTTTGTTAGAAAAGAAAATAATTTGGGGGCTGCTTTCCATTAAAAGGAAAACCTTACCAACAACTTCCTCACCCTAACTATCTGCCTAAATAATTTCTTTTTAACTCCTATATCATCATGGCCATGTTACCACAAAGGCATGACCACTAGGATGTGAAGATCATTGGGAACCATTTAGAGGCTGCCTTTGAAATCAATCATCTTGGTTTTTTTGACAAAAACGTTCAAACTCAATCTAATCACAAGGAAATAACGGACAAACCCAGAATGAAGAACATTCCACAAGACAATCTTCTCAAACTGTAAAAGAAAAAGTCATGAGAGATATTTTTTAAAAGCAGGATTGTTGTTAATTAAAGGACACCAAAGAGAAAGGACAGCCAAATACAATGCATGACACTTAATTTGATCCTGGAATAAAAAAAAAGAAAAGCTGGGGACAATTGGCATAATTTAAATATGAACTATGTATTAGGCAATATTACTGTATTAATATGTCCACAAACCATTGTTCAAGAATATTCATAAGGGCCAAAAACTCAAAACAGCCAGAGGAGATGAATAACAAATTGAGCTATATTTAGATAATATAACAATAATCAGCAATAAAAAGGAATGAACTAATACACTTTATTTCTGAGAAAAAGGAATCTCAGAAATATTATGACAGGAAGAATGCTAAACTATAATATACACAATGTATGACTCCAGTTATATGAAGTTCTAGAAGAGGCAAAATGAATTCGTGGTGATTGAAATCAGATCAGTGGTTGCTACTGGGAGTAAAGAGGGGTTGACTGGAAAGGTGTATGAGGGAATCTTCTGGGATGATGGAGATGCCCTTTGGCTTGATAGGAGCATGGATTATACAAGTATATTCATTGGTTAAAACTGATTGAACTGTACACTTATAATTGGTATATTTCACTGTATGTGAATTATATCTAAAAAATCTGTTTAAAATTATATCAATGTTAAATTCCTTGGATATAATAATGATATTGTAGTTAGGAGATGTGCCCTAAAATATTGACAGGTGAAGCATTATTATGTCTGAAATTTATTCTAAATGGTTCTGGAGGAAAGAAGTAGATATAAAGAGAGAGAAAAAGCATGTGAGGCAACATTTAATAATTGGTGTATCTAGGGGAAGGATAGTAGTTTTATAAGCTTTTCTGTAGGTCCAAAATTTTCAAAGAAGAGAAGGTAAAAAATCATCAAAACAGTAAAACAACAACAAAAAACTATTCTCTTAGCTATCATTTCCTCAATAAGAGGAATGGGAAATTTAAATCAATAATACACTCTACTTATTCTGTCACATGTAAGAATGTCCAGTTCCTCCATAGATTCCTTATTATAAAATGTGTTTAGCTATTCATTTCATTCTTTTGAAAGGGCAAAAAATAATTTAAAATTATCTCAGAAGAACACTGGTCAAAGGTAGCAGCTTACTGGGCTACTGCTTTGATTTAACCAGGTCCCATCTAACATTTAATGGAAATACATAAACTTCCATTTACCTAAAATTGTACTACTTTTAAAATCTTTTCAACTGCCTGGAAATACCTATTTCCCAAGGCTTCTGCACAAGCTAATTGGTAGCTCAAATGATTTGCCAAATAATCAACATTTGATCTGATTTGCACTCCAGGATGATCAAGCATAAACTGGGTCTAGAAGCTTCATTGATGGAGTGCCTGCCATAAATGTCACAGGTGAGAAAGGACAGGTGCCTGGCCTGTTGGATAACTTCCCATGGAGGCAAAAGGCAAAGCAGCTTTAACTCACTGTGTAAATTATACCGTCTCTCAGGATGTCAGAGGGGTGAGAAAGCAGAGATGTGAATTTATAGTGTAGATGTGTGAAAAGAAAAGGGTATGCCAGGTTCAAGAAAGATTTACTACAAAGATTTGTTTCAAAGGAAATGCATTCAGAAATTGCAGGCACCAAATTTTGGCACTCTTGGCTCAAAAGGCAATATGGGAAAAACATTTTTCTGTTACATGGTGTACATGACAGATAAAAAAGTAGGGATACCAGATGAAGTTTCTGTCAAGGAATTAACAAGATAGTCAAGGAGGTTGCAGCAAAGTTTTGGGATAACAGGCAAACATCTTCTGGAAAAATACTGTAAGAACAACCCAAAATGGCTGGCTAATAATGAGAAACAGTTCTTTCCTGAACTACCTTCTGCTTCTGGGTAACTGTAGTAGAAAAAGGTTGTCTGACACCGTAAAGATGGTGTAAAAAATGTGTTTTTCCATGAAGATGGTGATTCTCTTAGAAAACCTAGAGGCACAGCTGGTTTTATGCACAGGTTGAACAGGTAGCCACCAGGGCATGGATTTTAAGAATGCCTAAGAATTCTCCATCCATGGCTTTAGATTTCCACTACAGCGTCACTCTTATGGACTACTAACAATGCATTGTATTTACAAAGTGCTTTAAGTTTATCAAGCACTTTCACATACCCTTCCATATCTGGACCTCATGACTCTGTAAGGTATAAACAGTGGGGATTTAAACCTGTTTTATAATGAGGATCTTAAAGCTTAAAGCCCAAGGTCACATAGCCAACACTCAAGTTCTATCTTCCAATTCCTCTTTCCATTATGCTGCTTGATAGACAGGTAGGTACAATGGCTAGGTAGGGAAAGTTGGCTCTGAGTGTGCCTTTTAGACTCCCTTCAGCATGGCAACTTGGATAGTTTTAGCAGATTAGATAGCTAGAGACGTACTGACCAAAAAAAAAAAAAATTTGTCCTTAAAGGACAAAAGAAAAAAGGATGTATATTTTCTATGGTAGTGTCTATTTATTTTGGCCAGAAGAGGAAGATCAGGCATGGGTAGGGAATTCTGATAGGCACACGAGGTCTAGAATTGTGTGTGTATGAAGCAGATGCACCAAAAAAAAAAGTAACCTGAGACTATGACCAATCTTGGAGAAAGGAGTGTATCCAGCACGTGATACCGAAGACTGTGTCCATTAGATCTTTCAGCCAAGGGTAATCTGAGGATAGCATTTCACTGTTTCTTCTCAAGGGAATTGACTTTCCTAAAAGTATACATTTCAGCAAGCTAAGAAATTCCTGGGCATTCAAGTAGATTGTTATTTCTTTATTCACTTTGCTTCTCCTGCTTGCTTTAATATGCAGTGTAGAGGAAATTAGATCTCATCGGTAATTACAGGTGGGTTCAACTCACTGCCCTGGTAGGTCTGTGACACAGCTACCACGTGACCTTCAGCGTTCTGAGTTTGCTTCTATCTGGAAACTGAGGGAGACTTCTTAAAATAAGTGTCTCCTAGCTCTAACATTTTCTGCTTTGGTGGAACAAGATGTAGAAAATGGTTCTCCTTGGTCTCTTCTATAGCTGGCCTTTTGAAGTCATCTGGCAGACACATGTGCTCCCATTTTGTCTATCTAGAAGCTCCTGGGCATGTGCAGGGGAAATTCCATTGTCCTGATGATCACAGTTCCATTTGGAAAGTGCTGTGAATCTTCATTGATCTTCATTTCTACTGCTTCTTTCCCTTCCCCTTAGCATTCCAGTGACAATAGTCACTGCTCTGAAGTTCATTATTCTTCAGATAGCCGAAGAACCTTTTAGGCTCCTTTCTGGAATCTTTCCTTGGACCTCTTGGAAGCTGTGATCTGTCCTTAATAACACGGGATATACCAGAGATTTTTTTCACTAGTACTACTTTATGTGTTAGTTGGCTAATAGTTGACTTTCTATATAGAATGTAAACAATTTTATTTTTTGAGTGGAGAAGAAAGAGGGTAGAGTTTAATTAATGCACTGAGAGTTGTCCTGGGAGCCAGTGGTTATGTGTAATGTGTAGGAAAGTCATCTCTCCTGTTTCTTCCAGAGGAAAAACAGTTTCGTGACAGATAGCACCATCCATGATTGTCTCCTGTGGTAGGCATTGCAGGCCAGGAAAGTGTGAAGTGTGGTGTGGGGGAGTATTTTGACCCACTGATGAGTTGGGCTGGTTCTAAGCACTCTGATTCTAGTTGAAATGGGTTCTAGTTGAAGCAAACTGGCCAACCTACTGTTGAGTCCTTATTTTTATCATCTCTAATTTATTTTGCTACCTAGGGGTGGGGGCATGGCCAAGTTATTAAAATAAATAATCTCATGAATTTTATGTGTGAGTATGTACAAAACTGTAACAATATGATTACATCTGGAACATAAATATTTATGAACACTAATAAAACTGTCTACAACTCTGGCCTCACATCTCCAAATAGATCCTCATTATATTTATTGTAACCTACAGTTAGATATATGGTTAGATCAAGCAAGGAGATGGCTAAAAAATATTATAAATGCCTGGCCTCTGTATTCTGCTAAACTGCAGCCAGGTCCCTGAAAATAAACAGTTCTTGGTTTGTTTTTTCCTCCTTCTTCTTCTTCTTCTTCTTCTTCTTCTTCTTCTTCTTTTTCTTCTTCTTCTTCTTCTTCTTCCTCTTCTTCTTCTTCTTTTTTTTTGGCTGGGTGCTATATATGTCACTACAAGCCAAATGAAAAATTCCCAGTAGCCCCAAATTATCTCTAATTTCTCACACACAGAAATGCATTATGTAAATGTGCTTAGCTTTACATAAAGGCAGTAAAGAAAAGAGTCATTGATTCTGGATTTTGCATGCTTTGAGCAAATATCTAGGTACATAATACTGTTCTGGGCATTTAAAATAAAACTGGGCAGGGAGACAGTATGTGAACTAGTCATGTGAGTTCACAGATATAACTTTGTCTACCTTCAACTTCATGGTCACTGTAACATATTCAGTAGATTACAGACCTACCCTCGCTTTTAAAATTAAGTGATTGCTTGTCTTCAGACTGTAATTCTTTAAAACGTAATACCTGTCTTGGTTTTACAGCCAGAAAATCCATAATGGCATGTTATTTGTTCCCTCTACTAAGTGGAAACACTCTGGGAGCTAATTCATAGTGTCATTTGCTAAGGAGCCATGTTACTGAAGAGCCCAGATATTCAGAGAAAAACGATTGCTTAATTGATAGGGAACCATGATGAATGAGTGTTTGGTAGACAAAATAAGGGGTGACACAGGCCTCTTCAGCCAGTTCCATGTTTCTTTTGGTTCACAGTGTTGCCAATTCTTGCACTGGAAGTGGCAATCCCAGCGTGTGACACACAGAAAGCTAGCTCTGATTACTGTTAAGGAGAATAAATCAAATGGTACACAGACGTGAGAGACGCTGTTGTGTCACTGACAGGTTACTTGCCACCATATTGAGTGTTGGCTAGTGAAAGATAGATAATTAATCCCCAAAATGCAATGAATATTCTTTTGATCTAAACTAACCAAAGCTAATATTAATGATCATGTTCTGCTCATCCACTTTTTTGGGGCTCAGAACACAGTACTCCAAAGTATGGCACCTTGGCACACTGTACTCCAGTCCTTTGAACTAAATGAAGGACATTGGAAGGGTCTCAGAAGCAAGTTCTCTCTGACCTCCTCCTGCCTTCCTTTCTCCTATCCCTCTTGCTCCCCAAAAGAAAGACGTAGAAACCAGAATCCCTCTTCCCTAAGGCAAGTTATAGGAACTAGAATCTTTCTCTTCCCAAAGCAAGCCAAAAAACCTAGAAAAGTTATTCTTTCCTTTCTCCCTTTGTTACTGGTGGCAAATCCATATCCATACGGGTCTACAGCAATCTCAATTCTTGTCTCCTCAGAAGAAAGAATTCAACCAAAGGGCATAAGGCAGAAGACAAGACCGAGGCAAGTTTTAGAGCAGGAGTGAACATTAATTAAAAAGGTTTAGATCAGAAATTAAAGGAAGTAAAGTACACTTGGAAGAGGGCCAAGCAGGTGACTTGAGAGATCAAGTGTGCAGTTTGACCTTTTGACTTGGGGTTTTATACATTGGCATACTTCTGGTGTCTTGCGTTACTTCTCCTCTGATTCTTCCTTCAGAGCAGGTTGCCAACGTGTGCAGCAGCCTGCTAGCACCCGCAAGGGGAACATGCGCAGTGTGTTTACTGGAGTTGTAGGCATGTTCACTTGAGGTATTCTTCCCTTACCAGTCTAGCATTCCTAAAGGAAGGTCATATACCAGTTAAACTCTGCCATTTTGCCTCTTAATGTGCATGTTTGAGCCCAGTCACCAAACTCCTGAAATCTTATTGAGAAGCTGCCACTCACTAGTTTCAGATTTTTTCTATCTGTGGGAAACTACCCCTCCCTGGTGCCAGTTGTGACAAATTATTATTTTATAGAGAGAGTTAATAGTTGTCTGACTATCACCTGATGGTCACCTGACATTCCATTCCTCATGTGTGTATGTGTGGAGGGGTGAACCCTCTCCTGCCCTGCTCATGCCTGACTAGCTACCTACTGAAACACCTTGAAGACCCTCATTCCAGAGGGGTCCTGCCCCATACCTGGGAAGAAGGAATGCTGCACAGAGAGGCCAAGAAGAATCTGAACAGACAGGCCTTGCTGGGTTCTCCACCTGAGTCTGTTACCATTAGATCATACCCTTTTGTTCAATCACATTTCTATGTGGCTGTCTATTCTTCAATAAACCTAAGCATAAAAACAGTTTTCTCTGGGTCTTTGGGTCTTCATTTCTGAAGTCTCCTATAATGTAAAACTTGGATTAAATACATTTATTATTATTTTCTCTTGTTAATCTGTCTTTTGTTATAGGAGTGTCAACCGTGACCCTTATGATGAGTGAGGAAAGCTATCACACCTTTTTTCTCCTACAACTTCCCAGTCAAAATGAGCTTATTCTCTCTTTTACTGTCATGCCAGGCTTCTTCTTTTTTTCTTTTCCTCTGTCACCAGGCTGGAGTGCAATGGCGAGATCTCAGTTCACTGCAACCTCCGCCTCCTGAGCTCAAGGGATTCTCCTGCCTCAGCCTCCTGAGTATCTGGGACGACAGTCATGCACCATCATGCCCAGCTAATTTTTGTATTTTTAGTAGAGATGGGGTTTCACCATGTTGGCCAGCATAACAGGCTTCTTTACTCACCAAGATGCCTGCTAACTAATCTGATAAAAATCACCCTTATCAACAACATCATGGAGAAATCAAGAATTCAATGAAATCAGCGTTCTCCTTTGCATGGTCAATAGCCCCCATGAGATCTGGTTTCCTCATCTCATACCACTCCCTGCCTGGTCCAACGCCATAGTCATTCCAGCTTCTTTTATCTCCTGCACTGCTCTTTCCCCTCTTTCTCCCTATGCAGCTTCACAACTGCTGTTTCTTCTGCCTGAACCACTTCTCTCCCCAACTAATTTCCTATCTACTAAGCCAGCCCTCACTCATTCTCATACATCCAGTACTTCATGAGGAAGTTATTCCTGTCACTCCTCCTCCAGCATCCATGTTACATTGTCTAGTATGTATTTCTCAGTAGACTTGCATCACAGTGACAACTACTTGTTCAGTGGCTGTCTCATTCCTCTGGGGGATGAGAATCCTGAGTGTAGGGACTGTCTCTTTTGTTTATCTCTGTATCCCCAGCACTGAGTCCAGACCTGGAACACACGATCATCAGACAAATCATTGTTGAATGAATTAATCAGAGTTAGTGAGAGAAGAAATGCATGGTTTGCCCCAATGGATATATTGCCTTTCCAAGCACAGTTTAAAAGATGGTAATTGGGCAAGTACGGAGTTTCTCATCAAGTTTAATAGAAACAGAGAACTTTGCCTAGAAGTACATGAGCCTACTGGTTAGAACAATACTTTCTTTTTTTTTTTTTTATTCTTTAGTTTTTTTTAATGATCATTAAATTGTACCTACCTTGACAATGTGACCAGTATCATAGTGTGGTATCAATTTCAGACTATAATGCTAGTCTGACATCTACTGGTGCTATGGGGTAGTACTGTGAAACCTCTGAAAAGGATTTTCATTTTCTCTGGAATCTTCTGGTTCCAGAAGCTAGGAGGGGCATAGATTCCAACAAGCCCAAGCATTTCATTTTACCCAAGGGGAAACCATTTCCCACAGGGCATAAATGACCACCCTGGGCCATAAAGCTAATCGGTGGAAGGTCTGGACTCTAACCTAGGCCTCCCGACAACATCAGCCTCTTGGTTCTTATTCTTAATTGTAATTCTGGATGCTAACTGTAGTACATCTGGTCAACAGTGTTGACCTTGACTTTTTCCAAAAGGAAATGGAACAACTGAGACTTGTTCAAGTTTACACGCCAGGAATCTCTTACCCCCTTGTATAAAGCTCATCACATCCCAGAAAGCATATCTGCTTTCCATCCAAGGATTTCCTGGATCTGAAAACAGCTGTACAGGGTTGTGTGGGAAAGACTAGATTTACAAATCTTGGAATTTCACACCAGAAAGTTAGGCAAAGATGTGGCGCAAGACGTGCACTGCCTGCGTTAAATTGTATGCCATCAGCGAGATCCTGAGGGATTCGAAACACATCAGACGTTTGTGTTCCGAAAAGTCATGATCTTTAATGGAAACACTGACAAACCATAATGGAAAGAGCTAGGAACTGCCATCCTAATAAGAATTGACAGGATCATTGTAGAGCCTTCCAGAAAAGTCTCCTCTGTTAATCTGGCAGAATCGGCTGCAGAAGCACTAGGTTTTCCAATAGGTACATTAAAAGAAATTTTTTTTAGCTACCCCAAGGGACTAGATTTAACCATAGCCATCTTTTTATTGTGTGGTTTGCATGGAAACACGCCTGTTAACATTCCTGAGATCAATGCAGAGTCAAAACAAACCAAACATCCCAGTACCTGCCAGAAGAGTTTCATCTTTCCTAACAATTCTCAGAACAGAGCACTTTAGGGACTGAACTTCTAAAACAAAGGAAAGAAAGATGTGGCTGCCTGGAAGTTCTCACTGTGTACTTCAAAAAAATTTCCCTGGAACTCTTTGGCTCTGAGTGTGTTTTTAAAATTTTTCTTTCCTCAAAACAGTACTGCCAGCTAATGAACAGGTCCAGGCTGGTCATTTGGTTCCATAATTTGGAAGTAACACCTTTACTTCACATCTCTGGGACCATTGTTGCCCAGCGATCTAACAAAGGAAAAATACTGTCAGGTCCCAAGGGGTTTCGGATCAACTGGGGTACTATTTTAGTACCTTCAGGGTTATAATAAAAGCATGTTTCCTCTTGAACAAAAATAAGAACTAGCTAATATAAATATTAATATTTATTCAATTAAACCCTTCTCACGATTGTCTCCCTTCAAGTCTCAACCTCTAGGAGACTGATGCTCACCACTGCCCACAGACATGATCTGGAATGTCAGTGGTTTACACCTGAATCCCTGTGTACCCTTTCCATCTCAACACAGTCCCCATGGACAATGGCACCATCTGGACATCAGAATTACAGAGGACTGCATCAAGGTAATAGAGACCGTTGCCCCTCAGTGACAGAAAAAGTGAGAATGTTCTGTTTACTCAGAATTTTAGTGTGTGGTTTAAATGAGGACTGGGAGATCCAAATGAAGCACCCAAGGCCAGATGAAGGTTCTTGTGATTTGGACATTACTTCTGCTCCCTTTTCTCTCTTAGGGAAGAACTCAGAATTCTTGGAAATTCTGGACTCTAATTTGTGCTCTGGCTGTCTCCTCATGGCTTAGAGACACTGCTCAGTGCAAGTGACAATTCTCCCATTGCAAAACACATCAAGGAGATGCAGGTGACTGGAGCCCATGGTTTCCCCTCACTACGCCCCTCATCATTCCACATCTGCCAATGTATTTCCTTTTATTTCCACCTACTTCTACTATTAGCTACTGCACTTACTCTGAATTCATTTGCATCTCTTCCCTGACTCATCCTGTTATTTCTTAGCCATCTATCAAGATCAAATAGTCCAAAATAGCCTGGTAGATTTGACTTGAGACATAGCTCAATAAAGTTGTTGACTGGCCTTTATCCCCTTGCCTGGCCCTACAAGTAGGGTATGATAGTCGTGGGATTTTCGTGCTGAAAATAGCATAAACACTACAGTTTTGAGAATTTTCACATTTACCCCAAAATTTTGTCTTGCTCAGAGCCTGACTTAATTTAGGTTTAGTTTAAATTATTTCAAAATAAATTCAAATCTTGAGTTTGTTCATATGGGCAATCTGATACAGTTGTTTCAAACCAAACAAACTAAAAAAAAAAACATGGTAAGTACATAATAGTGTTTAAGTGTGGGCTCTGGCCCCAGACTGTTTGAGTTCACATTTGCCACTTCTGAGATGAATTGCCTGTTCAAGTTATTTAACCCTTCCAAAACCCAGCTTCTTCATTTATAAATGTAGATAATAATAGTACCTGCCCCATCAGACCATTAGGATTAAATGAGATAATACACAAAATACACTTAGCATAATGTCTTGTGCATTGTTGATTGTATTGTTTTTAAATATATAAAGCTACCATTATATATATATAAGACATTTCAACATACATGCTCTCATTTAAACCCCGATAACCCAAAAGTATAGGTATTATCCCCATTTTGTAGATATTGGCTCACCTGTAGACATAACTTTCTGTCCAGCTTTTTCAAGGAGCATTTGCTCAATCACATACTGTAGAGTCTGGAGGCAGTGTTCTCCTTATTCCATTGCCATCTCCAGACTATTGCTCCAGACTGTTGCTCCTGCAACCTCTTGCAAAAACCCCTACTCCATTGAGACCCATGCTTTTGGCTCTACCATCCTCAATTCTTCTTTGTCACTGTTGTCTACAAAATCTTGGGCTTCTACCCAGATCCTAATATCAATATCCTATGTGACTTTATTATCCATGGTAATACCCAACATCCTGGCTGCTCACTTCCTTGAACTCTTCATCTCCAGTGCTCTTCTCCTCTACTCCAAATTTTGGTCATGTGTTTTCATTGCTCTTCTTTGGGCCTTGATAGCACCCAGAACCATTGCCCTGCCTTCAAAATCAATCACTCAGACACTTCCAAATTCTTATCATTTTAGATGGCTCATTGAGTTATTTCAATTAAACCAGCTCTTTGAATTCATTTGACTACCTTTACAATTTCTCACTTATCTCACTGACTCAGAATATCAGTGTCCTCCTTCCTTCACTTCCTTCCCTATCCTATTTATATTCAATATCCTATTACTTCAACCATTCTTTTATTAATTTCTTCAATTACTCTGCCCACTATCCTTTCGTCACATTTACTTGGCCTCTCTCAGTGAACCCAACTATTGACCAAAGTTGCTGAGCATCACTGCAGAAAATGCAGCAGGGCAGAGTGTTGCCATGATGTGTTCATGTCAGCATCCTCAATAGGATATAAAACACTGCCAAGAAATTTACAGAGTTTTCATCAGCTCTCCTATTCTCCATGGTGAGGATTCCATACTTTTTCACTATCTTCAATCCTCCAACTTCCTCACACTCAAGGCAGATGGCATCAACTCCTACTTCATAGAGAAAATAGAGATATTCTGAGAGGAGATCCTCCAACTTCACACCACCACATTTACAAACCCATGCACTTATACAGCTACTCTTCCATCTTGTCTCCTGCCACTGCAGAAGAGGGGCCCTTCTTTCTAATCAAGACTTACCCCTCCACTGGTCCCCTGCCATACTTCACTGGGAAGAGATCTTGGTTTACAAATTATCCCTTCTCTCCTGTCTTAAATCTCTTGCTTTATATTGGCTCTTTCTCATCAGTTTTCTAATATATTAAAGCCCTTTTCATCACTTAAACCTGAAAATCATATTTGCCTATTTCTGCCTCACAGATGAGAAAATAGAGGCTCTTAGAGATTTAGGAGGAAGGAGAATAGGGTTTGAGCCCAGGACATTGTGGCCATACACAGTGCCTTTCATTCAAGTGCCACACTATGTTCTGCAGCAGCTTGCCCTGCCTAAATATTAAGATACTTTCATCTGTGGGCTGTGAACACTCTATTTTAGGTATCTTCACTAGAGAATTGGGTTGATTTCTTGGCAAGCCAATCTGCTGATCAATGCTCCAATATTATGACCTCCCCTATGGCCCCAAATGATAAAGAGAAATAGCTGGATAGACCTACTCTCTACTTTGGTTGCTCCATCTGCAAAGTGTAACTGATAATACATCTTCTTCCCACCTTCTAGTATCATTCTCCTCCTACTCCCCACCTCCATTTCTCATCAGCAATGTAATAAAGATGGCAAATCTCCCCCTATGGAAGTTTTCAATTGTCGAGGGGGAAGGTGCTACATAAATGCTCAATATAGCCATCTTTTTTGGGAAACTCATTCTCTGCGTGTGCTGACAGATAACCGTGATGTGGATGAAGCTGAGCACATTTTCTTCGGAAAGGAAAAAATAGATCAAGGAGGAGGAAAATTCATTAAGCATCTGGGGGAAAGACTCAGAGAAGACCCAAGCAAAAACGTGGCCAAGCATCTAAATCAACATCCAGTGCTACAGCTATTTGTGTCTGCCCTTTGTTAGTATTAGACCCAGGAGGCATGTAGAGTGTGAGATGTTATTAAAAGAAAGAGAACTAGAAGCAGAGGGGAAGTAAGGGGAAGGTGAGCTTTACGAGACAGAGAACACGAACAAGATTCTCAAAAAGAAACATAGTTCAACAAAGCTAATCTCTCTTTGTCAAAAGGAGGTGATGTGGGGCATAGAAAGAGACTGCATATCCATGTTTTGTCCTTAGACATTATTTTTCCAGCAAAGATAGTAAAACTACAAAAATGTGGGTCTAAGCCAAAAACACCAACAGACTGAAAAGCAAAAATGATTTTGCTTTTAACAAAGGAATCGTTGAAATGCTTGAGATAAGTTTGGAACCAAATAGATATAAAATCTAAAGCTTAAAAGTATATACAGAAGTGATATCAGGGTCAAATCCTAGATTTTTGGCTAAGTAGCTATGTGATGTTGGGCAAGTCATATTTCACCTATCTGGGTGTTAGTTACCTAGTTCTTAACATTATGGACATTGACTAGATCAATTATTGTGAAACTATAGGTTATGTTCCATTAAGAATCACTTAATTTAGTGAGAGATATTACTAAGAAAGATTAACTGAGCATAAGAACAGCATGGAAAAAGGACAAAAGCTTGAGCAATATTGGATTTTCTCAAATATTTTTTTCTATGAGATATCAAATGGCAGGGCGCAGTGGCTCATGCCTATAATCCCAGCACTTTGGGAGGCCGAGGCAGGCAGAGCATGAGGTCTGGACCATCCTGGTCAACATGGTGAAACCCCATCTCTACTAAAAATACAAAAAATGAGCCAGGCATGGTGGCATGTGCCTCTGTAGTCCCAAATACTCAGGAGGCTGAGGAAGGAGAATCACGTGAACCCAGGAGGCAGAGGTTGCAGTGAGCCCAGATCACGCCACTGCACTCCAGCCTGGCAGCAGAGTGAGACTCTGTCACAAGAAAAAAAAAAAAAAAATCAAATCAGATAATTTAAAGAACTGACTCAGGATTAATTTTATTTTTATAAATTCATATAATTAGGTCAATTGAAGGGAATATATGCAGAATCTGTCATATATTGTTTAATGTGCACTTAACTGAAAATTAAATATAAAGGAAAGGATGGGAATAGCTGGCAGAAACAGAGCCTTGGTAGAATCCATAGGAAGTTAAAGTCCCTTTTATCTTAGTGTGTATCTTCAGATAAATAGAAAGAGGAGACAAATAGCTTTTTAATTACTGTTGTGCAGGGGATAACTTTTCTGGGGTCAGGGGCACCACTCAGAGTAATGAAAAGTAATTAGTCCTCAATCACTCTTTTTATCAATGAGCCATAGAGACCAGAAACTGGCTCCAGTCCCAAAATAGCAGAGCACTGGCAAGGGAGTCAATCCAAACTGGAACAGAGAAGTCAGAACCTAGCTCCTGAGAGTGGCAGACACACAGGGCCTTCCATCCATGCTGTGATCCTTGCTTACCTCATCAGAGACATCCCTGCCTGCAGTAGGTTTCAGAATAGCCACCCTCCAAAGATACCCATACCCTAATCCCCAGAACCTGTGAATATGTTATCTGGCATGGCAAAAGAGATTTTGCAGATGTGATTAAGGGTATAGACATTGACATAGGGAGGTTGTCTTGGATTATCCAGGTAAGCCCAATTTAATCACATGAATCATTAAAAGTGGAGAGACTTTCCCAGTTCTGGTCAAAGAAAGAGATGCTATATGGGTGGCTTTGAAGATGAAAGGAGAGGGCCACTGGCCAAGAAATGTGGGTAGTCTCTAGGAGCTGGAAAACACAAGGGAGCAGATTCTCCCCTAGAGCCTCCAGAACAGAATGCTGCCTCACCACACCTTCTTTTAGCTCAGGGAGACCCCTGTCAACTTCTGAGCCCCAGAACTATACAATAATAACTTTGTGCTGTTTTAAGCTACTAAGTGTGGGTACTTTGTTGTGCAAGGACTAGAAAACAAATGCACTGTCTACCCTTTGTTCTACTTACATTCTATGAACACACCTTATAGAGCAGCTAGGTTTCCTGCTTTTGTGACTTGGGCCACATTGCTTTCTCTACACGTAATATCTTTCCTAGTCTCTTTTCTCCCATCTTATCCCTCATGCAACCTGAAGCTAACCATTCTTTTATAAGGAGTTAGTTCAAGCATCTCTTCCTCTAGAGAGTCTTTTGTAAATACCCAAATTAATCTCTCTCTTCCCCAAACCTAGGGTAGACTCCATCGCTCCGATCTCTATGCTCCCATCACACCGTGTGCAGATGTCCGTTTCAGCACTGTATTGAAAGTATCTGTCTACAGACTGTCCCCACTTCTTGGTATGGATGCCCCTCAAGGGCTGGACTCCTACTGAAGTGCCCATCAGTGGGTCTTTGATGAAAATATCATGTGAACAAAGGTTTGGGGCAACACGCATCTTTAGTTATATTCCCATACCAAATGGGATAACAAATATGAAATATCCCAATTTACTAGCAATATTACATTTTATTAATGGGACATTTTTATTTGTATTTTTTTACTTTTCAAAACACTTGTTCCATACAGCCCTATAGTAGTTTATCTTAACAATGGGGGATATGCTCCAAGACCCTCAGTGGATACTTGAAACCATGGACAGACAAAACCCTATAAATATTATGTTTTTTCTGAAACATACATACTTATGATCAAATTTAATACATCAATTAGATATATTAAGAGATTAACAATAGTATATAATAAAAAGGACAGTTATAACAATATATTGTTAATAAAAGTTATGTGAATATGGTCTCTCTCTCTCTCTCCTTCAACATATCTTCTTGTACTGAACTCTTCTTGTGATGATGTGAGATGATAAAATGCCTATGTGACGAGATAAAGTGAGATTATGACGCAGCATTTAAAACTTATACTTTTTTATTTCTGGAATTTTCCATTTAGTGTTTTCAGAACTGCAGTTGACTATGGGTAACTGAAACCATAAAAAGGTGAAACTGCAGATAAACGGAAACTATGGTATTTGGCTTTGAACTCCATTAAGAGACAAGATACCACCACCCTCTACACCTAGAGGCATCTGAAAACTCACAGAACACTCTTTTGACCAGATGTTTTCCTAGAGTTTATTTTGAAATCCAAAATTAGAGAAGAATTAAACTTAGCTACTTTGTTTCCCAGAGGAATTTCTTCACTCTCTCCCAATTCTGATAGTTACCAGTGCTCTTCTTTTCAGTGCAGACTCTCTTCTCCATTCAATGTTTCAGACTCCTAGGGTGTATTCACCAGACTATCTGACCCACACCACCTAGGATTTACTGATGCTATTGACTCTTGAAATGACTGACTTGACCCTGTACTTGGAGAAATTCTCTGGCTTTCTGCCCACACTCAGTACACTTAGGATTTAGGATAGATTCCTGGCTGTCCATCCACCAACCACATTGAGAATCTATCTCCAGACTTATCTCCTTCATATGTGTTAGACAGCTTTTGACTTGACGATGCTTGATCATACATACTGAATGAGAATGTAAAGCCAAACCTTTTCTTAACACAGAGTGTATGAACAGCAGCAACAACAACAGCAAAAATAACAACAACCAAAAAAAAAAAACTGGCAGAAACAGAAGGAACAGTATGGCTTACAAGAAGAGAGTTCAACGAAAAGGAACTACTGCTTCTCTGTGCCTGAGGCTCAAGAAAGGTAACAGAGATTAGGACAAGGAACAAAGAGGGAGAAAAGGAGAGAGAAAAATACTTTGGCAAAATGTTTACATGGGTCTTTTTCTGCCATTAACATGTTTTATTACCAGATTCCTTACAATGTGCATATTCTGTTCAGCATTTGTCTAATACATGATATGCTGTGAAGGTTCTTTCATTTCCACTGCTCAATAGACACAGGGAGGGCAGAAAGAGCTGAACACCCTGCTATCTCATGTTCTATAATAAGGGGTTCCATGGTCAGAAAAAAATTAAGAAAAGGAAACACTGGGTTAAACAAAGCAAAATTAATCAGGTTTCTTTGCTTCAAGACTTAGGAACTTTATCATCCTAATATGTGCTAAGATTCAAAGAAAGAGTTTATGTCGCAAGTTCATTTGGCCAGAAACAATTTTATCAAAGGAACATCTATTAATATCTTGATGCTCAGTTTGAAAAATACTCCCCTAAACATTACCCCAAAGCATATCATACCTGAAATGTAGTAGGCTTTCAATAAATGTTTGACCAGTGAATGAGAGCCAAAATTTTCAAAATGACCCAACAAATCCTTTACCACAGTGTTTCTCTATCAGAAAATGCAAACAGATTTCATGAACCTACTTTTCTCAGGTCAATAAAATGTTTACAGGCAGTAGACTACTTTGTTCCAAAATCTAGTGCCAACTAGTCAAAAAGAGGCCATGCATTTTCTATTATCAATTATACCCAACCCAACACTCTTTATGTTTTCAATTGGCTTGTTGTTTTCATCTCAGGGAGGAGGAGAAAATGATGTCAAACAGAAGGCATTTGAGGAGGTACTAGTAAGAACCCAGAAGCAGCCCCCCAGAAAGTCTTAACATGTGACAAGAGGAATGTCATCCAAAATAATCCTAGACAAAAATGCAACAAGAGTCTGGCAGAGGCCAATTAATCAAGAGAAAAATCACAGACAGCACTCAAGGTCTTTGGCCCTACTTCTAGTCTTACTTTGGGGACTTTCAAATTATTTGTTTGAAACTAATCCCTGTGAATGACTATTGAAACTTCCCCAATTTTCTGAAGACAGGAGATTCTTTCCCACTTTGTCAAACTTTGTCAAAAACCAAAATTGTGATTAAGCAACAAGCTTGATGCATTCTTCTACCATTGCATCATCTGGTTGTCTAACCACATTGGTTGGTTAGTTTGGTTTCCTATCAATATAGCTTGAGTAACATGAACAGTCAATGGTTTCCCCTCTGAGTATTTTCCCAAGGTTTTTCTAACTGTGTTACTATGTTTCTTTATAGTTCGAAATTGTTTCTGCTCTGTTCTTTCCTAGGTGGTCACAATGAAAACAATACCCATTTAATGTCTTCCCCTACTTCAGAAAACTTTGTTTTCCTCTGTGATTTTGCTCCACATACTTGGACGTTTATACCAACAATATAATAGCATAGTTATATGCTACCTTGTTTTGTGTTCTAACAGTTATTACTCTGGTCTCCCCAGCATGTCTGATTGTCTGATTGCCATGCCTTCAGGATGAAATGCACATGGCTTTGTTCCAATATGGGGGCCTGGATGTTGTCATCTTAATACTCCATCTTGATAACAGGTCAGTTTTATCCCTGACACTGGTAGATTGTATCCTAGTACTCAGGAGACTTGGCATGAAAGGAGAGTCAGTAGGAAGAACAAAACCAGAAGCCAAGTTGCAGAAACTGGGACGCAGAGGAGTTGGGATAGCTAGGACTCTGGATCAATATGAGAGTACATTTGTCATCACTGGGCAGCAGGATCACATATCTGGGAAAGTGGCAAAGCTGTCTTTCCTCTCCCTATTTCCTAGAATCTCTCCACCCTCATCCCATACTCTTCTCTCAGTTGCTCTCTGCGCCCATGCCTCAGCTCACTGCAACCTCCGCTTCTCATATTCAAGTGATTCTCCTGCCTCAGCCTCCTGAATAGCTGGGACTACATACATGCACCACCACACCCAGCTTATTTTTGTATTTTTAGTAGAGACAGGGCTTCACTATGTTGGCCATGCCGGTCTCGAACTCCTGACCTTAAGAGATCCACCTGCCTTGGCCTCCCAAAGTGCTGGCATTACAGGCATGAGCCACCGCACCCAGCCCAGATGAGGTTAGTTTGAACTGGTGTAGACAAAAGCACAATTAACTCAACTTAGGAATCTAGAGATCACAAGTGAAGGAAATAAGACAGAGGGCAGCTCGGAGATTGCCGTTCCTTACTACCTCCTGCCTCATGCACCTGTGCCTGCTACACCAGGCTGCTCACCCTGACCTTAATATACCATACTCACTTAAGATGAGCCTTTTACTCTTCTAATTTTCCCTTCCTAGATTGCCAGTGCCTCTTCCTTTTCTCTTTCTGGCAGGTTCTCCTACTTAATATTAGAGACTCAACTCAAATGTACCTTCTCTACAAAGCTGCCCAGATTTCTTCTGAACAAATCAATTATATGCAACCAAAACAAAATCCTTATGCCCCTACAGTGGTGCCCTGCCCATTTTATTGTAATTTGTCTTTGCTTGCAAGTCTGTCACCCCCATTCAAGTTTTGAGGATGAGGACCTTGTCTTACTCTTCTTTGTATACTTAGCATTTAACAGAGTAGTGGGTTAAAAAAGAAGACTTTGGTAGAAGAACTTAGGTAAGAATGATGCTGATTTTCTTTCACATTTACGAAACCATCTGGCTCCTGAATTTTTTTTTTTTTTTTTTTTTTTTTTTTTTTGGTGTCAGGAGTGTCCAAATTTTCTATTCTTTTTTATCAAGAATATTTCATAAAAATTTGTATGCTTTATCCACGTTGTGAAAATTTCACAGCAAAAGTTGTCGTTGTATTCTTTTATTATTATTAAATGTCTGTAGGTTCTGTATTGATATCCCCCTTTGTATTTCTCATATTAAACATTTGTGCGTTCTCTTGATCAGTCTTGCTGGAGTTGTATTAATTTTATTAATCTTTCCACAGAACCAATTTTTAACTCTGTTAATTTTTTCATATTATATGTTTGTTTATTATTAATTGATATCTAGTCTCATCCTTCCTATTTACTTCTTTTCACTTTCTTAAAGGTTTTTTTTTTTTTTAATTTTGGTTTTGTTTCTTCCTGAGATATTTGCTTAGATGATTGAGTTTCAGCATGTCTTCTTTTCTGAGACAGGCATTTAAGAATCTTAATACATCATATTTTCATTGTTATTTGGTTAAAATATTTTATATGTGTGACTTCTTTGACCCATGGGTTTTTAGCGTATTACTTATCCTAAGTCTAATCATTTTTTTGCTAGTTATTTTTCTGTTTCTGATTTCAAGCTTAATTTCACTCCTGTTTGAATCCATAGTATCAAATATTTGCCTTTTTGAAATTTATTAAGAATTTCTTTATAACTTCATATATGTCTATTGTGGCAAGTATCTCATGTGTGCTTGAAAATATTTTTTTCTTTTTTTTTTTAGTTTTGTGGTGGACTATTCTATATAGCCCAATTAGTTCATATTTGTTAATATGTTGTTCATATTGTCTATATCCTTGTTTACTTTTGTTTTGTATTTTGGGGTATTTTTGTTTATTTTTTATCTGCTTATTCTATTTATTATTGAGACTATTGAGTTAAAATCTCCAGCTGTGTGGGTGTTTATGTTTGTTTGCTTGTTTTTTGTTTTTTGTTTTGAGACAGAGTCTTGCTCTGTCACCCAGGGTGGAGTGCAGTGGTGTAATCTTGGGTCACTGCAACCTCTGCTTCCCAGGTACAAGCAATTCTTATGCCTCAGCCTCCCAGGTAGAGTAGCTGGCACTACAGGCATGTGCCACCATGCCCAGCTAATTTTTTGTATTTTTAGTAAAGATCGCCATGTGGGCCAAGCTGGTCTCAAACTCCTGGCCTCAAGTGATCTGCCCACCTCAACCTCCCAAAGTGCTGGGATTACAGGCCTGAGCCACCAAGCCTGGCCTCCAAATGTGATTTTGAATTTGCCAATTTCTTCTTTTATTTGTTGTTCTTTACTTTAAATAACATGTGTCCATCTTCTTACAAAATATCTATTTCTAGTGATGCTGTTGCCTTAAGGTTTACTTTGTCTTACATTAGAATAATTATATCGGCTTTCTTGTGGTTAGTGTGGCAGGATACAGTCTTTTCTATATTTTTACTCTGGCCTTCTGTGCTTTACATTTAAAGCTTAAACTTTGTAAGGAGCATATAGTTGGATATGTTTTTTCTGTATATGCTCTAAAAATATTTGCTTTTTAATTGGAGTCTCCAGTTCCTTTATATTTATGTAATTATGGATACATTTGGGCTTAAATGTATTATCTGATTATTTATCTTCTGTTTATCATATATATTTTAAATTTTTATTTATCTTGCCTTTTGAATTAATCAAGTATTTTAAAAATTATTTTCCATTTTCTCCCTTAATGGTGATTTTAGTGGTTATCTTAGACATTTCAAGATGCATTTGTAATGTATGAGTCTTGCTAACATTAGTTTTTTCACTGCTTCCCAGGCAATTTGACAGCATTTCAACTCTTTTTACCATTCCCTATTGCCTTCTATGCTATTTTTCTGTTGTATTATAACTCTCTTTATATTTTAAACCACAAAAGATGTTGTAATTGTTATTCTCAATCATCAAAGTTTATTTAGATTTCCTCACTCTCCCTCCTCCACAGTGATCTTCAGTCCTTCCTGCATTATTTTGTTTCCATTTAAGGTCTTTTCTCTCTTTTTCTGCATAAAATGTTCCTTTTAATATTTTTTTTTAGTGCAAGTCTCCTGGAAACAAATTCTCTCATTTTTTGTTTGTCTAAATCTGTCTTTATGTTGCTGTATTTTATGAGGATATTGTCACTATATATAGAATTCTAAATTGGCTAACATCTCCTTCCAACTCTTTGAAGATATTAATCATCTTGTTTAATTCTGGCATTCAACATTTCTGTTGAAAAGTCAACTATCAATCTCATTGTTTTGAAGGTGGGTGTCCTTTTTCTGGCTACTTTAAAGGTTTTTCTCTTTGTAGTTTGATTTTGTCAGTTGGAATACATTGTATTTAGATGTGGTCCTCTTTGTGTTAATCCTGCTTGGGGTTTATAGCACTTCTTCACTCTGTAAGCTTGATATCTTCTAACTTTTGAAAAAGTCCTGGCCAATATTCCTTCAGATGTATTGTTTCTGTTTCCTTCTGTCTCTTCTTTTCCTGGAACTCCAGTTACATATACTAATACTTTTCATCATCTACTATATATTACTTACACTCATTCTATATTTCCTGTCCTTTTGTCCTCTGTATGATTAGAAATGAATATTTTCTACTGACCTATATTTCAGTTTAGTGATTCATTCTTATTCCATTTTTAATCTGCTGAATTAATATCTGATGTCGTATTTTTAAGTTTTAGGATTTCCATTTGATTCTACTCTTCTTTATAGATACCAGTTTTCTGGCAAAGCTCCCCATCTTTAAAAAAAATTTTCTTGATTATACTAATGATGATTTTAAATTCCCTAAATAATAAATCTAACATTTGGTCCTGCTTTTATTGTTTACTTTTTCTTGGCTTTTGGACATTTGGGCCTATTTTTAAGCATTTCTAATAATTTTTCATTGCACGCAAAGCATTGTACATGAACAACTTGTAGGGTCTTCATAAATAATAATGTTTTGTGATCCTAAGTTTCTCACAATGGAGTCACTTATGAAAAGTGACTCAGCCTACAGTGAATTTGTTGACCCTTCAAAGTGATAAACATATGTATGGTGGACTGCAGTGATAGGATGCCACCAGCTGTGATCAGGCACCCCCAAGACCTAATAAGAAATTGAAGCCAAAAGTCAGCTGAGATCATGACTATGGATCCTCCTGCAGAGGGTCATAAAAACTGCAAAGAAACTGGCCATGGCCAAGATGCTTGCAGAAGCTCTGCCCATGACAATTCTGAGACCTCTTTTTCATAGGCAGCAGCTGCTGGAAGCACTGCTGGGGGACGAGTGGCAACACCCTCTGCCACCTTGGGAAAGCCAGACCCGCCCAGCTGGTCAGCCAGCGTGCTGGTCTTCTGAGCTACTCACTGTGGTTAAGGTCTCCCTCTCTCTTAATACTGCCTGTGGGTACTGAATACACTTGCATGACTGTTGTTGGGTGAAAGCCTCATAATAAACCATGTATTTGAAGGCATTTAATCAGTCAAAAAGTCGTTGTGAAACATCCTGGCACTCAGTCCGAGTCAGCACAATGAAGCTCATTTGAACCTGACACGAGTGGTCTCTGGATGAAATAACATTTCTTCCTGGAAGATTAAATTATTTTTCTAACAGGCAAATAGACTATGTGAAAATCCGCTTCATCCAGTTGAAGCTGGACTTAAAAGCTTTGGGAGAGCTAGTTTGGGGCATAATAAAGATAACCTCAAATTCTTTAACATTCCTTTCGTTGAGTTGCTCCTCCTCTTACAACTGAGTGGGCTCTGGGACTCCTTTGACCAATCTAATATGGCAGAAGCGTTACTGCACCAGGAACTCCGAGTTCTTTGGCTCTTGGCTAAGCAAAAATTAACACCAGGCCAAAGAGAAATTTTCTCAGGCTAGGTTTGTGCTTGAGCTTCCCAAGGGAGCAGCATACTGGAAAGGGCTCCCTGTCCTAGCTCCTGCAGGAGCCAGGCTCTTCTCATTTTAAGGAAGCTGACATGGGAAAATAGTCACTGGCTGGCCTGATTAGAAGGGGCTTTCCCTGTGCCTGCGCAGGGGGGCGTCATCCCCTGACAGGCCCATGTGCAGAAAATGGCGGATAAGCCGCGCCTTGGGAAGAGATGTTAGTATTACAATGAGATTATAGTGAGAAGAAAGTCATGAAAGGTCAGTGGCGGATTTCATCTTGTCTTCAGCTGGCTGAATCTGGTCCAGTTCCTCTACCAGAGTCCTGATTCAGCAACCTTGGAAGATATTACTCAAGGAGTTAAATGGTTAGGTTCTTTCTTTTATGGTTTGAATTTCAGTCTAATCAGCTAAGTTAGGAGAGACGATGTGATTTGGGTAGCAGGAAGGCTGAGGAGGTGAGGGGAATATATCCAAGACATGTGAGGCCCATTGGAATCTTGGCTACCAAGTTTCTTGTCTGCCAGGATAGAGTCTCTTCTCCATACTGTCTCAGAAGTGATGCTGTGGCAATTTGTGGTCCAGGTGTTAAGAGACTGGCCTTGTATTTTGAAATGCCCACTCTGGAGGAAACTAGTCACCATATGAGAAATGCAACTACATTGAGACTTCCATGCCGTGAGGAAACCCAAACCAGTCATGTGGAAAAGACTCCTATAGAGATAAATGCTTGACAACTCCCCAGCTATGTTAAACCACCTAGCCCAGGCTCTAGGCACTTGAGCGAAAAAATTTTCAGACAACTGCAGTCTCAATATCTGGTTGCACATGAAGATCACTGAACCACCCAGCTAAGTCTGTCAACCCCCAAAATTATGAAAGATAGTAAGTTTTCCTCTTAAATGTCTAAATTTTGAGATGGTTTGCAAAACAGTAACAGATAATGGGAACATGGTCTACTAGAGAACAGCTTTTAATGCAGTGGCTTAGCCCTTAGTTAATTCCCCATCTGGAGTCGTAGCTGAAAGCCTGAGCGTATTTCACAGAGCTTCTCCACTTTGTTGGACCATGAACTCCAACTTTTGCCTACCCAGTGCTAGATGACTGCCAAAAATCCCTGCTCAGCTACTTAGCCCCCCAGTTGTTACAGCCTGTGATTTTCTTTAGAGATTTGTCTGATTTTGCCTCATATAATCACAGCTAGTAGTTAGTGGATGCCTCAAGGGGAAGTTTGAAGCTGAATTTTGGGCTCAGTTTTCCAAGGTTCCCTCCTTTCTGGGTGTGTTTTAATTATTGCCATCTTTGAAAGATAGGAAGGGCAGTAGCAAAAAAGAAATCAGAAGGGCAAATGAAGAAGGAGAAAAGATCGACAATTATAGAGATAAAAGGGAGAGAAGTTGGCAGGTTTAGAAACAAGTACATGTTCAAATTTTTATGTCAAAGCTTTCTATATTTCCTGCATGTCAGTTTCTCACTACTAATTACATAGGTTTTTGCTTAGTTAATCAACGTTTATTTGCCTAGATTCTATAAATTGCTTCCCTATTTCCATGTCCATCTTGACCCCACAGCCATGTCTTTCTTGCATGCCCTGTATTTGATCTTTTACTGCTTTGAGAGGCTAGAGATAAGAAAAAATTTTATGCAAACTTTGCGTTTCACAAACTGATTAGTTCTTTTTTTTTTTTTTTTTTAGTTTATCATCTGCTTTCTGTACCTTGTCATATTCATCAGACAGCAGCTAATTGACACTTTCATTCTTGTGCCTAGCGATCTTCTTAGCCAAATTCAAATATTCATTAGGGACATGTTCCATCCTCCAAGGTGCCACAAATAACAGTTTGCTAGTCACTTCATTACTATACAACATGGATTGCCAGTTTTCCAGCCTCCTCTTAAAATTTTCTCACCATTTTTCTAGGCTTGGCTTTTAAAGTCTGTAGTCACTACTCCTACACAAAACTAATGCCACATATTTTAGGATTTTGTTTTAGGCATCAATTTCTGTATCAGTTAGTAATTGCTGTGCAATACACCATCCCAAAACTTAGCAGCTCAGAATAACAGTGTCTATTGTTGTCTCTCATGGGTCTACAGGTTGACTAAGCAGTTTTGCTGATCTGGACTAGATGTGACCAAGGGCTCTATTTCTAAAGGTTGGCTCACCTCTCCTCTATATGCTTCCTTACCATGCTGTCAACCAGCCTTGTTCTCATGGGAGAGGCAAGGCTCCAAAAGACCAGAAGTCACAAGATCTCTGGAGGTCCAGCCTGAAAGTAGGGACAGCATCACTCCTCCCACTCTCTGTTGGCCAGAGAAAATCACAGGCAGCTCATACTCAAGGATGTGGTGGGGTGGGGATGCGGGAAGAATACATACAACAACCTCCTGATGGGGCTGCAAAGTAATGTAGCAAAGTGTGTGGATGTAGAAATTGATGAAAAGTTGGGGGCAACTTTTTATTTTTTACAATCTACCACAAGGTATGACAGAAATCAGCACAGATTGAGTGGAGAGCAATAAGCCAAAAGCATTGCATGTAAGGAAGCCTTTAAGACAAGGTGGTATCTGAGCTAAGTTTAATTTATTTAATTTATTTATTTATTTATTTTTAAATTTTTTTGGAGACGGAACCTTGCTCTGTTGCCCAGGCTGGAGTGCAGTGGTGCGATCTCAGCTCACTGCAAGCTCCGCCTCCCAGGTTCACGCCATTCTCCTGTCTCAGCCTCCAGAGTAGCTGGGACTGCTGGCACCCACCACCAAGCCTGGCTAATTTTTTTTTTTTTTTTTGTATTTTTATTAGAGACAGGGTTTCATTGTGTTAGCCAGGTTGGTCTCAATCTTCTGACTTCGTGGTCTGCCTGCCTCGGCCTCACAAAGTGCTGGGATTATAGGCGTGAGCCCCCGTGCCTGGCCCTGAGCTAAGTTTTTTAGGATGAATAGGAGCTAGTCAAAAGAATAAAAGGCAGAAAGCATACCAGGTAGAGAAAGCAGCATGTGTGAAGACATGAAGATGTGAGAAATCACATTTGGTTCTAGAAACTGGGGTCCACAACAGTTTCATGACGTTGAGTGCCCCTCTCATCCTGTCCTCAGACTTATATTCTTCTTTGCTTAGAAAAATGTTAAACCTTCTGTAGGAAATCCTTAATTCATCTGTTCCCTCTTCTCATCTATCAGTGTAACCTCTTGTGGCTTTGTCACTGGAGCCAAAATGGCTGGGTTTCCAATTCTATTTTTTCCACCTTCCATCTGAACAACCTCTCTGTGACTTAGTTTCCCCATCTGTAAAACAGTGATAACAACTTATAGGGACATTGAAATAATTAGTTAAAATAATCGCAGACACTGGAACAGGGTGGGGTTATAGGACCCTGGGACGTGGGTAAGAGTGGAACAGAGCTTACTAGTGGCTGCAGAATGTGGGCCAAAAGCAGATCAAGGAGCCCTCATGTGAGATGAATCAGGACTGGGATCAAAGTGTTATTATCAAGAGGCCTACTTGAGATGTGTCAGAGTAGGAACCGCTGTCGTTAGGGTAGAGCAAATGGATTTGGAAGAAAAGACAGCAGGCTGAGCCTGAAGAGATCTCCTTTATATCTCAAGAGGTCTCCTTGAGACAGGCTGAAGGACTCAGTAAAAATAAAACGTCTTTGAAGAGATGGTCCATGGTCTCTAAGTCGTGTATGTGATCCCTAAGTTTATAGGGCAAAGTATATAGAGGTTTCCTACTCATTGAAGTTGATTTATTAAAGGTATCACCCATATTGTCTCTTTTTTTTTCCTTCACACTGAACGTATCATATGGTGTTCAGTGTCTGGAACACTCAGCATCATACCTTTTTTACTCCCTCCTGATTACTGCATACCCATGCCAGATTTTTTCTTCTTAAATGCCAGTTTTATCATTTTTAACTTCCAAACCATCAGTCACTTTCAGTGACTAATGGACAAATTGTCCACACTTAGTCTGTCAGTCAGACACCTCTGCAAATTGGTCTCAAACTGTTTCCAGCTCTGCTCCTTATACATGCCAATCACTCCCATGAAGTAGATTTCTAATAGCCAATCCCAGAGCATGACATGTATGACCTCTGAAACCATCCCTGAGCAATTGCACCATCTCCACTTTTTCCCATCATTCAACCCTCTAGCATTCTACCCCAAGGTTTATTTTTTTCAGAAAGTGCTTACTGCATACCTACTATGTACTGGTCCTCCACTTGGCATTACAACAATGAAAGAGAGGAACAAGATCCCCGCACTCCAAGGAATTGTATACCTGTAGGTGTTTTTCTCCCACTTCTCTACCTATCAAGATCCTATATATCCTTCTGCAGCTTTTACAACAATTTCCATCTTCTGTGAAGCTAAATGAACTATACAACAAATATTAGAAACCACTTTTATGCATTGCTCTATCCTCAGTGTCTTGTCTATTGCTTCATGAATAGAAGGTGCTCAGTAACTGGTATTCATTCATTCATTCATTCATTCATTCATTCTGTGGTAAGGTTAAAAAAAATACATATTTGGTTCTTATTTCTGGTTCCTGGCACAGAGTTCCAAAATCCTTTGGAGTCTTCTAAGTAATTAGTTTCCTTTGTATGCTAATGAGATGATTTTTGGCGGAAGGGGTCTAGACAGCTTCAAATGGAGGCTGACCGCTAGAAAGACCAACCCATGATTGGAAGTTTGGAACTTTCAGCCTCATCCCCCTACCTCGAAGATAGGATGGAGATTGAGTTCAGTCACCAGGCAATGATTTCTGTAGTCATTCCTAAGTAATGAGCCCTCCATAAGAACTCTTAAACAATGGGGTTTGGAGAGTTTTCAAATTTGTGAGCCCACTGAGGTGCCAGGAGGGTGATGCACTCCAACTCCACAAGGACAGAGGCTCCCGCACTAGGGACCCTTTCAAACCTCATTCTATGTACCTCTTCAACTGGTTTTTATTGGTATCATTTATGATAAATTGTAATAGTAAATATAGCATTGTTCTGTAAATTACTGAACACAGCGAAAGAGGAGTCATGGGAACTCCCGCATTTGTAGCCAAGTTAGACAGAAATATAAGCATGCACACTCAGTTGTGGCTGGCTTCTGAAGGGGGAGCAGTCTTGTGGGACTGAGCCTTCAATTGAATTGAATTGAATTGAATTGAATTGAATTGAATTGAATTGAATTGAATTGATAGACACCCAGTTTGTGTCAGAAAATGGAGAGTCAGAGACATTCATTTACTTATCCATTTACTCATGATGCTCAACACTTTACTCAGACTTTCTGTTTTAAACTCTAGGTGAATCCTCCTCCTACCCTCAAATTAGTCTCTGACTTGGCCAAACAAAATTGGAGTCAGAAGATGTCAAACTTTTATCTGGTTAAAAAGTTGACTTTATCATTTCTCTTCCCAAATCATCTATTTCAAGCCACTAGTCACTTCATAGCCTTCCATGTTCCTCACCATAGGCATCTGCTTTCTTTCCCTCCCCAGTCAGAGAAGTTAGTGAGCATAGAGTTCCTAACACCCAACTCAGACACTTCATGATGAATTGCCACAATCTGGCAGATTTGGAGCTATAAGTCTACTCCCTTTCTTGAACAAAAGACTGGGACTCTTGCTCTAATCTGCAGACCACAAACATTCCTAAGTAGCAGAAGCTACTTAGGAAACAATTAATCAACCCCCAATATAACTAAAATACATTTCCCAAATAACCAGTTTTAAGGCCTGTGATTCTATTCAACATTTTTTGTTTTTCTCAAGAAGTAAATTAGTTACTATGAACAGGGAGATCCAGAATCCAACATTGCCATTTAATTTACTCATGGAAATATGGAGTTTTTGACAAATATTTTAGGCCTTCAATCATGAATCAAGATTATTATAAATAAAGTTAATGTCCAATTATTAAGGAATGGTTAATTAAATTATAGTGCATAAAGGTTACATTATGCAAATATTAAATTTATGTTTGTAAAAAAATTTTAATAGCAATGGGAAATGCTTACAATCTAAGGAGCAGGCGAAAAAAGCCGGTATTCAGAGCAGTTTATAAAACACAATGCCACAAATATATATGTATACACAAAGAAAATAGGCTGGAAGCACAGGCATCAAAATTTTAACAATTATATTAATTTTCCTTTTCAAGTTTGTGTATTTTTGAAAGTTTTCTATGTCAACATCTGCTCACCTCCTAAAGTTGGTTAAATTTTTTTTCTTTAAGAACCACCAAACAAAATGCAAAGCCCAAGAAGTTGGCTATGACACTTCAAAATCTGCTCATCAAATTGTCCCCTATGAGAATAATAACAAGCTGCTCATTCTTTTCATAATGAGTTATTTCATTTTTCCGTAAGATGGGCACAATCTTAAATATATCCCAATCAGTTTTCTCAAATTAAGATACCGCAAAACCTACTTTCCCCTGGCTCGTTACAGGTGTTATCAGCTAGTCTCTAATGAGAAATACAATTTAACAAATTGCGGAGGACAGGATGCCTGAGCAGTAAGGACTGTTTGGCTCCCATGAGCTCCCAAAACCCACAATAGGATTTTCTAGAATCACACTCCTATGTCCTCCATTAGAAGTCAACCAACAGGCTCATGCATGACAACGAGGCCTCACCTCCCTAGAAAAAGCACTAGACAGCTTTTTAACACATTTAATTTTTTTTCTGTTATCCGAGACCATAATGCTACTCCCAGTTGTACTTAGCAAAAGCTAAATGGCAAATGAAGTAAAAAAGAAAATTCATTTGATGGGAAAAGCATTTCTTGGGTGGATATGATGAACAATATAGCCCAAGATTCAACGTTTAAGAAAAGATTAAAGTCTGAGGGAAAAGCAAAAGGCAATATAATACTGTGATGATGACCAAATTGCCTTCACATTCCCCCTTGCTGGTTCCATAGCAATTGCTGCATAAGTGTGAGAGATTAAATTGTTTTTTGGTTTTTTTTTTTTTTTTTTTTTTCCTGTTTTACGCTAACCTTCAAAACAGCCCAGAATATTTTCACATTCAGCCAGGACCACAAGATGAAAAAAATATTCTTTCCTCTTTGATTCTAAATATAACTAAGTAGTTTTTTAGAAATGAGGCAGGGCAGATGGAAACTGAAAGTACCCTGTATCAGGGCCACACATAGAGGTTTCGATACAATATTTGAAAGGAGAGATCCACATAGCCATGCAGGGGTCTACTGCCACGTACTAGCTGCTGGATGCAATTACATTAGGAACTTCACGATTCAAAGAGCAAAGCATTTGCTAAATGAATTGCATATGTGGCCAGAATATTAATGACTATTATCATACTCAGCCTGTAACAATCCCCAAGTGAGTCATTTCACAAAAATTGTCATTTATAAAAAATCAACTAATCAGTGAGAGGTAGGCTCCTTTTCAAAGCTAGATTTTTCCCCTTTATATTTTAGCAAATTCTATTTTTCCTTAGAATGTCTGCATTGATGAAGTTCAATGCCTGTACTAGTTTTCAGCTACAGAGTAACCATAAACACATAAAATTCTCAGAGATTATCTTACTTGGGGTTTTTTAAGGAGTATTCTAATGTCCCCTTTTCATGATCTGCATTAGAATCATGGAAAGATACTTACTTAAAAACAGGTTTTGGGGACTCACTTCAAAGTTAATTATACACAATCTCAAGGTAGGTGGTCAAGAATTTCCACTTTTAAAATTTCTTCTCTGGTTGATTTTTGTGACCACTAAAATCTGATTGAATATTAGTGCTCTAAATTTTCAAAAAAAGAAATTCCATAAAAACAAAATGATGAAGAGCAAATTATTAAATTCAGTACTAGAAGAGTTAACTTGCCCCAACTCATCCACTGTCAGTGGATTTACCTGAAGGTCTATCTTAAATGAAAAGGGGCATATCCAAGGTGTTCCTGGAGAGGTGCTCAACGATATATTTGGCCCCATTAACTTAGAAGTGACAAGGACACATTGAAGTTTCATTTATGGATCTCTTAAATCAAATATCAGATTTTTACATTCTATATTTGTCCTTTCAATAAATATGTCTGCCTAAAATCTAAAGCCATATCTAAATTTGTAGGTGCTGGTAAAGAATAGCATAGACAGAAGGCCCATAAGTGAAATACCTGTCCAGCTGCCTGTAGGCTGCCAATACACACACCAGAAAGCTACTCAGATGAATTCAAAGAAATGTGAGTGAGCCTGGGGTTTAGATTCAGGTTCCACAGCCATATCTTTAGAATCTAAGATAGAAGGAGAATTATGTTCCTCAGATAAGTAAGAGAGGATGACATAGAAGAGTGGTTTCCAAACTTGGTTGTATAATATGTTTGAATCACCTAGAGATCTTTAAAAAAAAAAAAAACACTCGTTTCCAAGCCTCAACTCAGTATTATTGAAACAATGCACAGAGCTGCAGTTTAAAAATGCGTAGCTGATTCTCAAATGCAACAATACTTTGAAAATCAAGGCTTAGCACAGCCTGACTATAATTACTAGAAAAATAGTTCAAAATTTATCTTATTACTGTTGACTTTGAAGCATTGTCTTTACAAGCAGAAAGTATACAAATCTTTTATTATAATTTAATATTTACTTTTTAATTTTCAGATTTTTTTCATGATCCTAAATGCCATAGATGTCATCTCTGAGTATATGGCATATCATCGCTCTATTAGCCATGGAATAGGACAGGCTTGGAGAATATGTACATATATATATGATAATATATTCACACACACACTACACTATATATATGCACATATATGTATAGGTACATATGTAGATATGTATCTATGCATATCTATGCATATATATGCACATATATGCACATATATGCATATCTATGCATATATATGCACATATATGCATATATGTGCACATATATGCACATATATGTATATACATCTATGCATATATGCATATATGTGTATATATACAGTGTAGTGTGTATGTGTATATATATATTCTTTTTTTTTTTTTTTGAGACGCAGTCTTGCTCTCTAGCTCTGTCGCCCAGGCTGGAGTGCAATGGCTCGATCTCAGCTCACTGCAACCTCCGCTGCCCCGGTTCAAACAATTTTCCTGCCTCAGCCTCCTGGATTCAAGCAATTCTCCTGCCTCAGCCTCCTGAGTAGCTGGGACTACAGGTGCCCGCAACCACGCCCAGCTAATTTTTTCTATTTTTAGTAGAGATGGGCTTTCACCATGTTGGCCAGGATGGTCTCGATCTCCTGACCTTGTGATCTGCCTGCCTCGGCCTCCCAAATATATGTATATTCTTAAAGCTATATTATTTGGTACATGCAGATTTACAATTGTGATATCTTCCTTTGATTCCTTTGACATACAAAGTGTCCCTCTTTATCTCTAATAATCCTCTTTAGGGTACAGTTTTTGCATGGTATACTTTTCTTATTTTGTTTGATTTTTCTCAGATTTCACAGATATTTCTTGTTAGCAGTAATACTGGTCATGTAATTTTTTAACTTATCTTGAAATAATTTTAGACTTACAGAAAAGTTACAGGAATAGTACAGAGTCCCTGTATACCCATCTCACAGCTTCTCTTCATCTTAACATCTTGTATAACCATAATACAATTATCAAAACTAACCAATTAGTATTAGTAGATTTCAATTATTTAAACTCCAGGCTTTTCAGATTTTACCAGATTTTCCACCAATGTCCTTTTTCTATTCCAGGATTCAGTCCAAGAGCCCACATTTCCCTTAGTTGTCACATCTCCATAATCTCCTCTGGGCTGTGTCAATTCCTCAGTCTTTTCTTGTCTTTTATAACCTTGACAATTTTTTGTATGGTTTGGCTGTTTCTCCACCCAAATTTTATCTTGAATTGTAGCTCCCATAATTCCCATGTGTTGTGGGAGGGACCTGGTGGAGATAATTGAATCATGGGAATGGTTCCCCCATACTGTTCTCATGGCAGTAAAGAAGTCTCATGAGATCTGATGGTTTTATAAGGGGAAACCCCATTTGCGTGGATCTCATTCTCTCTCTTTTCTGCTGCCATGTTAAGACATGCCTTTCACCTCTACTGTGATTGTGAGGCCTCCCCAGCCATGTGAAACTTTAAGTCCATTAAACCTCTTTTCTTTTAAAGTACCCAGTCTCAGGTATGTCTTTTTAGCAGTGTGAGAATGAACTAATATACTTTTGAAAAACACCAACTAGTTTGTAGAATTTCCCTCAATTTTGGTTTGCCTGATGTCTTCTCACAGTTAGATTGATGCTAGGCACTTTTGGTGAAAAAATACACAGATGATATTCCCTTCTTGGTACATTATATCAGGCGTATGTATGTTTTTGTGTTTCATTCCTAGTGATGTTATCCTTGATTACATGATTATGATGATATCTTCTGGGTTTTTCTATTATGAAGTTATTATCTCTCCCTTTGTAATTAGTAAATATTGTGGAGGAGATACTTTGAGTGTGTGAAAATATCCTGTGTCTCCTCAGACTTATGCCTACTAAATCTACCGTCCATGGGGGGATTTTGCCTAAAACAATTATTACAGTGTCATTATCATGATGATTTCCTATTTCCCTCATTTCTTCTACATTTATTCATTAGAATTCTATGAGATAGAGCTTCCCTTTCCCTTATTTATTTATTCAGTTAATTATTTATATCAGTATGCTTTGAGATATTATATAATATTATCATTATGAATTTCATTGTACAAATTTTTCCAGTTTGGGCCATTGAGAGCTTTTTCAGGTTGGCTCTTTTGGTCTTTGACATGCCCTCAATTTTTTTTTTTTTAATCACTTCTTTACTTTTTGGCTCCGTAATGATAATCTTCTCCATCTTTTCCCAGCTCTGCAATCAACAACTTTTCTCCAAGGAATTCTGATTGTCAAATAGCATTTAGAAAGTAAGACCTGCGTACTACATGTGCTCATTGCTATTGATTTGCCATTATCCTCTCAGAAATCCAACCAAGAAATATACGTATGTATGCCAGGCCATGATTACATATACATCTATGTTTATTTCTGTATTTATCTGTGTGTGTATGTTTGTGCATTCACATTGATACCTGTGATTCCAATAACAACATGGGTTTATTCTAGATGTTCCACTTTCCTTATTTATAACTTTTTTCTCCACAGTGAAAAACCTGGATCTCATTATCTGCAATGTTTTTGCTTATTTGTTCAAGTCTAGTATATACCAATAAAGTTTCATAATTGCTAACCTGTGCTCATATGAAAAACAACTTGCCAGCTAGACTCAGTGCTTACATGTAGTTCTTTTCGTCCTCAGTCTTATAGAATCCAGTCCAAAAATGCTGTTTTCTGAAGTAATTTGAGTTATTTTCTTCTTCATTCCTTTCAGGGTGGTTATGTTATTCATTTGTAACACAGGCTCACTTGTAATATTTATATTCCATTTTGGTTTTCCATCAAATACTGGTTGATTTTAAAAATATTTACCTACAGTAAAACTCACTCTTTAAGGTAAAATACAGATTTTGACAAATGCATAGCACTGTATATACACCACGACGGCCATAACAGAGAACACTTCCATCACTGCAATTCCTTTGAACTGCCCCTATGTAGTCAACCCTTCCACCTGCCCGTTACCCAAGCAAACCACCGATTTGTTTGACATTTCTATTGTTTTGCCTTTTCCAGAATGTCATATAAACAGAATAATCTAACATACAGCCTTTTAGATTTGGCTTCTTTTAATTAGCTAGGTGCATTTGAGAATCATACATGTTGTTATATGAATCAATAATTTATTGATTTTTATTATTGAATAGTATTTCATTGTATGGATGTACAGTAAGTAGTTTATTCATTCACTGATTAAAGGATACTGGGCTGTTTCCAAAGTAGGGCAAGTATGAACAAATCTGCTGTAAGTATTCTTGTACAGGTTTTTGCATGAAAGTAAGTATTCATTTCTCTTGGGCAAATATATTAGTCAGGGTTATACAGAGAAACAGAATGTGTATACATAGAAAGAGATATCCAGTAGGATGTGTATATTAAGAGATATAGATGGTGCAGGTTGTCAAGTCCAAACTACAGGATAGGCTGGCAGGATGGAGTTGATGTTACAGCTCAAATCCATCAAGCCACCTGCTTCAGGTTGGTGGGGAACATGGAAAGATTAGTGAATTTCAACAGCATGCATCTATTACTGCACTTTATTTGTTATGAAGTGAGTCCCTTGATCAGAAGTAGTGCTGTGTGGAATACTATGATGGTAGTATCTCACTTCTGGTACCAAAATCTTATTAGTCATGCTTCTCTGGAGAAATAGAATGAATAGGAATGGGACAGGAACAGTTTTATTTTAAGGAATTGGCTCATGTGATTTTGGAAGCTGCCATGTACAAAATCTACATGTACATAGGGTAGGCCAGCAGGACAGAGGCCCAGGGAAGAGTTGATGCTGCAGCTTTAATCCAAAGGCAGTCTACAGGCAGAATTTCCTCCTCCTCCAGAGATTTCAATTTTCTCTTAAGACTTTCAACTGATTGGATGGGGCCCATCCACATTAGAGAGGGCAATCTGCTTTACTCCAAGTCTATTGACATAAATGTTAATCTCATCTTTAAAGAGCACCTTTGCAGGCCGGGCGAGGTGGCTCACGCCTGTAATCCCAGCTCTTTGGGAGCCTGAGGTGGGCGAATCATGAGGTCAGGAGATTGAGACCAGCCTGGCTAACACGGTGAAACCCCGTCTCTACTAAAAGTACAAAAAATTACCCGGGCGTGGTGGCACATGCCTGTAGTCCCAGATACTCAGGAAGCTGAGGCAGGAGAATCGCTCGAACCCGGAAGGTGGAGATTGCATTGAGCCAGGAGGTTGAGATCGCGCCGCTGCACTCCAGCCTGGGACACAGAGTGCACTGTGTCCCAGTGCCCAGAGACTCTGTCTCAACCAAAAAAAAAAAAAAAAAAAGTACCTTAGCAACAACATTTAGGCTGGTATTTGACCAAATATCTGAGTACCATGGCTTAGCCAAGTTGACATATGAAATTATCCATCATGGTAAGTTTCTAGGAGTGGGATTTCAGAGTCAAATGATAAATATATGTTTAATTTTATTAGAAGCTACCAAAATATTTTCCATAGTGGCTGTGCCATTTTTCAGCCCCATCAGCAAGGTATAAGAGTTCTAGTAGCATGGTCACTTTTTTTATTGTTTTTAGCCATTCTAATGTGCATCTAGGGTGTCTCATTACGGTATTAAAATGTATTTTTAAGACTAATGATGTTGAGCACCATTCTATATGGTTATTTTCATCCATATATCTTGTTTGATGAAATGCTTGTTTAGATTTTTGGCATTTTTTTAAAAAATTGATTGTCGCTTATCTTATTTTTGAGTGTTATGAATTATTTATGTATTCTGGATATAAGGCCTTTGTCTGAAATATTATTTGTAGATATTTTTTCCAAACTGGAGCTTGTCCCTTTGTGCATTTAACAGTGCATCTTGCAGACCAAAGGTTTCCAAATTGAATAATGTCCAACTTAGCAATATTTCTTTTGTGAATGTTTTTGGTGTGGTATCTAAAAATCTTTTTTCTAACTTGAGATAACAAAGGGTTTCTCCTCAATTTTCCTTTGGAAGTTTTATGTTTTCATTTATGTCTATAGTACATTTTGAGTTAACAGTTGTGTAAGACACAAGATATGGGTTTGAGGTGGATCTTTTGTCTGAATTTTGCTTGTTTGGTTGATTGGTTGGTGCCTTCCAACGTGATAGGAAGCTTCCTGAGGCCTCCCAGAAGAGGGTGCCACATGAAAACCACAATGATTAATCTAGAAATGATGATATTGACACTGACAGTTGAAGATAGATGGTGGTCATTCATAAGAATTGATTCTTGAACTTTTTTTGCCCAATTTTGTATTAATTTGTCTTATTACTGAGTTATAAAATTTGTTATATATTCTGGATAAGTCATTTATTTGCTATGTATTTTTAATATCCAATTCAAGTATGTGACTTGTCTTTTCATTATCCTGGTGACGTTTTTTGAAAAGCAGACATTTTAAATTTTGGTGAAGTACAACTTACCAATTTTTATTTATGGATCATACTTTTAGTGTGTATCTATGACACTTTTGCCTAACCCCAGGCCACAAAGTTTTTATCCAATGTTTTCTTCTGGAAGTTTTATAGTTTTAGTTTTTATATTTAGGTTTATGATTCATTTTCAGCTGATTTTTTATGTTTGGTGCAAGATATAAATCAAAGTTGATATAATTTTTAAATATGAATATTCAATTTTTCCTGCACCATTTTTTGAAAAGACTCTTCCTTCTCTGCTGCTTTGTCTTGGCACCCTTGTCGAATATCACATTGATTTGTTTCTGGACTCTATTCTATGCTGTCAACCTATTTTTCTACCCTTGTACCAATATTCTGTATTAATGCTTACTATTTTTAAATGAAGGTTAAAATGACTATAAATTAACTTTAAATACTTTTCACATGCATGCTTTGAAATTAATCATTTATTGGTTTACAAACTCTTCAGGTTTAAAAATTTAAATGAGTAAAAAGTTGTTTAAGTTGCTAAATTTAAAACTCTGAATACCCATAAGCAAACTCTAACAACACAGGGAAGAAAGACGTTCAAGATGAAAATAAAACTCCATGATGATACAGAACTGCAGAGCACTCTGGAGAAAGCTAGTGAAATTGAGAAAAAGGGAGAACTTATGGAACATTTACCAGAGTTTGCTATATTAGGTGCACAGGAGATCATTGGATAAATTGTTTAGGGTATCAATGCCTGATCCCCACCCCTGAATATATAGACTGTTTTGGGACAAGGCCGTGTTTGAGAATCAAATAGATATTCCAGATGTAAATAATCAACAAGCTTAATCATTGTGAAGAGAACAAAAGAAACCAAATATGCAACACAGAGATGAGGACTGCACTGCTGTAAGATATTAAGGAATGAGCTAAATATCATAGAAATACACCTTTATTTTTAATAATTATTAAGAAGTATACAATTACATACATTTATTCAGATACAGAATATTGATATGAAAAGATCTGACTTTCTCTTGAGAGTTATAAAAAGTTATTATATATTAATAACTACCACTCTTTAAACATCTCTACTTGGGATCCCCCAGAAGCAGATCCTGAGACAGCGATTCAATGCAATTATTTTACTGGAAAACCCCTGAAACAAGGCACCCAATAAAGGAGATGTCATGTAGCTAGCTACCACTGTGATCAGCTGGACCTTAATCCTACGGAGAAGTTCTGGGAAGGGTGCAAAACACACCTCAGAGTTATCCTAAGGGGCAAGAGCACTGGGATATTTATGCACCAACACTTGAGAGCCAGAGTTTGAGGCCTTCTGGGAAGGCAGTGTTATCTCTCAGGTACTTCTGTCCTTCCAAGTCTTCAGAAATAGCCCTCAGGAAAAGAGTGGCTGGCATACATTGAAAGTTGGAAGTCCACCAGAGTACACGCAATTGATAAAGAATGAGGCACAGGCAGATTATGCCTCGATGCACTAGGGGATTTTGAGATCCATTTAATGCATTATTTATAAGCTTCACAAATACTGCAAAGAGGTTTTTTTTTTTTTTTTTTTTTTTTTTTAAAAGAAAGAAGCCAAGACACATCCAATAAATAATTATTGTGTGCCTTTTATGGCCCAGGCACTGCTCCAGACACTAGGGATAGAGTGGTGAACAAAAACAGATTATGCCCATATGGAGTTTACACTGTGGTGGAGAGAGACTGGCAGACGTGTAAGCCAATATAGCATCAGATGTAGATAAGAACTGAGAGGAAAAATAAAGCAAAATAAAGGAATCAAGAATGACAAGGGGTGCTTTTTCAGACCATTAGTTTAGGGAAGCCTGCTCTTAAAAGATGAATTTGAGAAGAGAACTGAATGCAGGGAAGAAGCAAGCCCAGTGAAGGCTTCAGGCTGAGGAAACAGTAAGTCTATGGTCCCAAGGTGTATCCATGTTTGGTATATGTAAAGAACAACAAGGAAGCTGGTGTGGCTGGAAGAGAATGAGGAAGAAGGGAGATTAATCAGGAATAAAGTGAGAGACGTAGACCCTCATAGTCCATAGTGAGGAATTTGTAATTCATGTTAGATGTAATTGCAAGTGTGGCAGGTAACAGTGGATGAAGAAAAACAAGCTAGGAATCTAGCGTACTAATTCAGGAAAAACAAAGGTATTAAATGATTCTCCTAATAAGATAAAATTAACTGCTCAATCTGCACTTCAAACTTAAATCTGTCTTCCTTCCAAGCTGATGATCTTTGCTCTATGACATGCTGCTTCTCCCTTACAGCTTGACATTTTCATTTCTCTGGAGCTCTTTAGGAATATGAGTCATCAGTTATGTCTCTTTGCCAAATCAAAACAGGAAAAACAAGGAAAATCCCCCCAAATTGATAAATCGAAAAGAAATTCCACTGAATTTAATAAGCTTGTGGCTGTCCTAGTTTTTCAACCCCTGGGAAGTAAGAACATTTTAAACTTGCAGCACTGATGCTTCACTAGTATCTTTGACTGCCGACTTTCAGCATTATCCTGTGAGACTCCAAGACTCACTGAAATCTCAAATTGCTGCTTTTCTGCCTGCTGAGTGCTGTGAGTTGAAAAGAACCGAGTCATTTGTTTCCTCCACAAGCCTGAGGTATTTCGTGAATCCACATTTATTTCAAGGATGCTTTCTTTCCCTCTTGGGAGACTTTTAAGTCCCATAGGTCAACAGAAAGCCTTGGAATATGATGCCTTTTTCATCTTGCTAACATCAGGGAAAGAATAGAACGAAAGAGCCTAACAGTAAGAGAACATGAGGAATAAAAGAAACAACAAGGTAATTTCATTTACCTTTTGCAGGCAAAGAAAGGAAACAAGAATAGCCCTAGCACAGAAATAATTACCTGGTTAGCATTCTGCAACCTTGCTGGATTTCTCATGCTGCAGGAATATCGACGAGTCTGACTGCTAACTTTGATCAACCAATGACAGGTTCATGACTCCTCTCAAACAGCAGGCTGGTTTTTATAGACTTTGTGAGTCAATTCTCACCAATGCTAGCAGCCCTCCTGAAGTTCCATTCAGGTATGAGTAATAGGAAAGTGGCCATTCCTTCCTCTGTTCCTTCTTTCAGAGAAACAATTATCTTCTTTTGTTGTCTAAATCAATAATAAATCTCTCCACCATTATCAGAACACTTGAAGAACACTGGTGGGTTGGTCCTGGATAATAATCCAAGGACAAATGCACAAATAAACAAGGCAAATGCATGGTTTGCCCATGGGTGTCAAAGATGAGAGAGACATCCAAGTGGAGCCGTACTGCCTGAGTTCAAATCCTAGCTCCTCCACTTATAAACTATGTGGGCATAGCTCAGTTTCCAAAACTTCAGTTCTCTGATCTAAAAATGCAGATGAAAATAGTAGTATTTACCCTAGAATTGTAGTGCATTAATATAGAAAACAATTTCCGAGATCACTTTCCCCTATGATACTGCATAAATACATACAACCTGATTAATTCCCACCCTCTACCCATCACACGTCCCAGAACTCTACTGACTCTGTATCCCAGGACTATGCGGGAGAAAGGAGTGCCACCTAATTAAGAGATCCCTGGAATCATTCATGCTGACCTAGAAGTCCGGGCTAGGCTTTCAGGATTCAGAATGGCTCTTCCCGGATGGCATCAATCCATAGCCAGAAGAAGAATGGATTAGAATTGTCCCAGGGAATTCCTAGCTGGTTAACAATAACCTTTCAATAATGATTCAACAGAATTTTAAATTATTTGTACCTCAATAATTGCATTAGATAGGGCTTTTGAAGTATAAATCAAACATTTAGAACACTGCCTGGGCAGAACAGTGCTTCATATAGAACTATTGGGTTTTTATTTATTTATTTATATTTTAGTGTCTCAGAAATCAGTAAAACTTAATTCACTTCCATTCTTTCGCCATTAACAGAAAACTGGAAAAGGCAAAAATGTTTTGTATTTACAAAGATAAATGGCCTCTTTTCCTAGGGACCAAAACCTCAAACAACAAGCGTGAAAATGCAAATGCCCTCCCCCACATCCCCTGAGCTGAGCCTTGTCATCACGGACAAAGCCTTCCGTCCGCTGGCCAGGGACCCTGTATATGAGCAATTCAAGATGAAGGCCAAAAAATCAGACCCATCTGTTCCTATGATATGATATAAAGTTGAACAGAAGCTACGCCAAGGGTCTAATGTCTGTTTTCTACAGGACTCTAGTGGCTACTTATTAAAAAACAAAAAACAAAAACATCAAGATTCACACCAAGCAAACCTTTTAATTTTTTTGTTGTTTTGTTTTAAAATCAGTAAAAGAAACTGGGTCCTAGAAGCTGCAGTGATCTAAGCAGTGGCATTTGTGCATTCATATATTCACTGTTGGGATTGTTGCTACTAGTCCTCTGGCACGAAGGGAGACAATGTTGAGTCTAATACTCACAACTTATACATGTTCATCTCATTACAACGATAGAAGAAAAACAAACAACTTATTTTGTAATATTAAGACTGAAAAATAACTCCTCTATCTATAAAATAAGAGCAAAAGATGACTATGTAAATTGTCACAGTTGAACTAGTTGTGTGGTATGAATAATTGAAAAGTAATTGGAGTTTGTTAAGATAATTTGTAAAAGTTTACATCTTAACTGAAATTTACATCCCATAGAAAATGCATTTTTACAATGATCATCCTTCCATCTTTTTTTCTTTCTTTTTTTTTTTAGACAGAATCTTGCTCTGTTGCCCAGACTGGAGTGCAGCAGTGCGATCTCGGCTCACTGCAAGCTCTGCCTCCCGGTTCACACCATTCTCCTGCCTCAGCCTCCCGAGTGCTTGGACTACAGGCACCCACCACCACACCTGGCTAATTTTTTGTATTTTTTCGTAGAGACAGGGTTTCACTGTGTTAGCCAGGATGGTCTCAATCTCCTGACCTTGTGATCTGCATGCCTCAGCCTCCCAAAGTGCTGGAATTACAGGCGTGAACCACCGCACCCGGCCCATCCTTCCATCTTACCTCCTCTGGGCCAATAGTATATCTCCAATGGTATCTCCAATGATATCTCCAATGGCATCAGTAAAGGAATTAACGTTTTTGTTTGTTTCCTTGCTTTGCTATGATTATTCTTATCACATTTTGTGGCTGAGCTTTTAGCATTAAATATTTAAGACGTTCGTAGAAAAAGAGCTGACAAAAAAAAGGAGTATCAGAGAGAGAGTGCCTGACAGTCTCTCAAGTGATATTTTTGCTCCTTGAATAAAGGAACCTAATTTTCCCAGTCTGTGTGTCTTCATATGAAAATGAGGATGATATTACCTGCCATGGAGTTACTGTAGGCTAAATATCCTATTGTTTGGTGTTCAAAAGATATGGTTGGTTTCCTTCCTCAGATCTGTAAATCAAACTTAGAAAATGATAACATCACTGGCACAGATGCTTCACAGTGAACTGTAATCCCAGCAAGGTGAGGCAAGAGGTGGGATAAAAGCCTCCTAAATCCAAAGAAAAGATTGATTTCCATGAGTGTAGAAAGCACATTATGCACTTAGTGAGGCTTGAATGACATGAACAGCTTCATCACATCAAAGATAAGCAGGGCTTTGCCCATTGAAACTCAAATATCTTACTTTGTACTGGTTTAGGACAAATAATTAGTATTTCCTGGCATTTGTTGGATGATTGGCCTTCTAACTCAAAACCATGATTTTCATGTTTTTAATCCTCATTACCATAAGCCAATATCATGTAATTTTTCATCCTGATGTTTCCTGTCATTCAGGGCAGCAGCTTTTTCATTATTTATGTATCACAAGCAACTCGTGTGCATTAGCCTATGCATTTAAATATATTTTAAACATAAACTTGTTTAATATATTCCCATTCAACCTTGTACCTCTGGGTATGCTGTCCAAATCTTAAGAAATAGCAGTGCAGCTTGAAAATTCAGGAGTTTAGGAAAAGAGAAAACTAGCTTATTAGTGGGCAGAAGGGAAGTCAGGGAAAAAAACAAAGAGCTTTCTTTTCAAGGGAAATTATGAAGTGATGGCTTCAACATTTAGCCTAAGCTACTATATCTAAATTTAAAGAAGTTTGAATCTGTATTTTTGAAACTTTTGGTATTTAGCCCCAAATGTAGACTACCAATTCTAGCTACACATATACTTTTTTATTTTTTGTTTTTTTTTTTGAGACAGAGTCTCACTCTGTCGCCCAGGCTGGAGTGTAGTGGCATGATCTCGGCTCACTGCAACCTCCACCTGCTTGGTTCAAGTGATTCTCCTGCCTCAGCCTCCTGGGAAGCTGGGATTACAGGTGCCTGCCACCACACCCAGCATTTTTTTTTTTTTTTTTTTTTTTTTTTGGTATTTGTGGTAGAGATGGCATTTCACCAGGTTGGCCAGGCTGGTCTCGAACTCCTGACCTCAGGTGATCCACCTGTCTGGGCCTCCCAAAGTGCTGGGATTACAGGTGTGAGCCACTGAAGCCAGCCCACATATACTTTTATATTTTATTTTTTTCAGACAGAGTCTCACTTCTCCTGCCTCAGCCTCCTGAGTAGGTGGGACTACAGGCACGCACTACCATGCCTAGCTAATTTTTGTATTTTTAGTAGAGACAGGGTTTCACCATATTGGCCAAGCAGGTCTCAAACTCCTGACCGCAGGTCCTCAGATCTGCCTGCCTCTGCCTCCCAAAGTGCTGGGATTGCAGGCATGAGCCACCATGCCTGACCCACGTACACATTTTTAAGTCAGGATTTTAAGTAAAATAGTTCAAGATTTTCTGAAAACAGTTTTTCTAGAAGATACCTATCTTGTTAGTTTTATTTTAATAGTAATATTCATTAATAATTTATACAGTATAGAGGAAGATACTACAAACAGTCTTCCCCCAACGTGTCTTAGGTATGTGCACAGAGAAAACAGCAGAATAACACAGAGCTGAAGGGCATATTTTAGAGGCAGTATCTAAGTTCAGACCTTAGCTCTGCCACTTATTTAGTAAGTTATTTACCTTCTTTATTCCTGTCTTCTCATTGACAAAATTTATTTAAAAAGTAGTACCTACTGCACAGTGTTATGATAAAGACTAAATTCAATATATGTGGGAAAATGCTTGGTATAAAACAAGTACTTGATACACATCACTCATTATTATAAGAGGCTCAGAAGGCACAGCAGTAAAATGATCTTCTAATTTTTAGCAAATTTGATAGTCTCAAAGATTGCATTTACTGCCTTTCCGAATTCAGTTAAGTAAAATCCATTTTAGACCCAATTTGTACTTAAGTGTGCTTCGCTTTCTAGTTAGACTGAACCCAAAGCAACATGAAAACATGTTCACCCTTACCAATATTTAAGCAAATTGAAAAAGTAAAATCCTCCCTTCATCTCTCAAATTAACAAATGTAAAAGGAATGCTAATATCTCATTAATGTGTGATGTACTGTGGGAAGAGGGTCCTCGTCAACTGTTGGCAGGAGTCTAAACTGGCACGAACTTTCTGAAAGGCAATTTGGCAGTATACTTGCAAACAAACTGTTAAAATATATGTTCCATTTGATCCAGAAATTTAACATACAAAAATTAATTCTAAGGAAGCATTAGGCAAATGGGTAAAGATGGTAAACAAGGATGGTTACCACAGTATTATTTGTAAGAGCCTCAAATTGGAAGTTACTTAGAAATGAGTACAAAGTGATGATACTGGGCCATGTCCGTAATCAATGGAACCATGCAGGAGAATGATAATTTCGATATAGAAGGATGCACAAGTGAAAATAGCATTATTACAGTATAATTCAATATTTTATAATATGCATATATGTGTACATTTATAGAAAAAGCCTGAAACACTGTACACCAAAATATTAGAAATACAAGTGATTTATTTTATACTTTTAGTAAATTACGTGTATTTTGAAAAGAAAACATCTTGCTTTAGTAATGATAGAAATACCAGTGAAACTAATTAGTAAAACTTTAACTCAGAGAAACCTCTAACTCTACAGAAAGACATCATGGTGTTAAACTATTAGCCAACAGAGAGGCATTTGAAAATACGACTTTATATGTTCTTTAGTTTTTTAATTCCCCTAACCAAATGGTCTTCAATATGGGTAAAACAACCTGATGGAATTTCAGTCATGGAGGTTCTTTGGACCTGAACCTGGAATAGAGTTGTGACTTTTTGTTTTGTCTCCCCTATACTAGCCATATTCTTGGGGCAGTTTATTTCAGTTAATGCTTTTTCAATCTGGCTGCTAGCTATAATTTGGAATTCATTGAATTGTTGACATGGTTGACCTGGGTCAGTGTGATTCAAGGTTAACAGGACTAAAAGTCAAAATGAAAAAGAAGTTCTCTGGCACACCAGAAAGGCAATCACAGAGGAGCTATTCCAGAAGAGTGGAGTTAATGAAAAGCTATCTGTTTTTTGTCAGTAGCACCAAAATTCCAAAGATTCATATATTTAACCAGTCCTAAATGATGGTTAAAGTTGACATAGGAGGAAGTTTTATAAAAAGATATGAACAGACAAAAACCAATGATTCAAACTTTATGATTGGTAGGGAAGGATGGTCAGGGGTGGGCAGTTGTTTAAATAAAGGAACATTTTAGTTTTGATAACTTGAAAAATATGAAACTTCTGAAATTAGTTAATATAGAACCCCAATTTAAAAGTTATCTAAAGTTTCCAGAATCAAAACTACGTTCAGAGTTATTTGTGAGGTGTATACTATTGTAAAAAAAAAAAAAAAAAAAAGCCATATGTAGCCCCTTGCGTATTACTTGGTGTGTGATTACATTATGGTAGCACTTTTCAGAAAATATCTTAATAAAAATGTATTTGGAACACTGATATTTGGTGAGACCAAGTTAGAATGTGTGAAGATCAATGTTTGACAGAATCATCCCAGTGGTGTTGTCTATGTGTGAGGGCAGAAGCTACTGACAGTGAGTTGAAAAGAAAGGAGAAACATTTAGTATGTAGAAGAGAAAGTAAAGACAGAAAAGATAAATTAACCCAAAAGTTAAGGACTCTAAGTTCTTCTCCCATCTCTGTGATGATCTCCAGACCTCTTAGTGTCTCATTTGTCACCATAAATAAAAGATGTGAACTCTATGATGTCTAAACGTCTTTTTTTATTCTCTGCTTCTGTGAGTTGCCATCTCATTAGGGGTGGCAAGCTTTCAAAATGGAAAATTTTAGTCCAAGTTTGCAGAAATAGGCCATTCACAAAAGCTCATTTCTCTTTAGTAGACAACGAGACTATCTACACTACTGCGACACAGAGAAATAGGAGTCTCAACAAGGAGATTTAAGTAAATAAGTGAGATGCAACAACCAAGCAGCAAAAAGACTTCTGGCACCTCCCCATTGAGAAAAACCTATCTCAAAGTGTAACAATCATAAAGATGTTGTAGCAGTTTACAGGTTAGAACCCAGATACTACCACTTTCAGATGATCAAAAATTTTAAGTGATTGAGATTAAATAATATTCCAATTTGTGCCTCCTCATGACATTTCTTTAAGTCATGTTCCATCTTCTCTCAGTTTAATAAGTATTAAAAGAATAAAGGGTGACATTCCAATTTTTTTAAAAGTATACTTAGGCACAGACATGCACATTTTGGTGTCTGTTGGTACATTTCACACCTGAAATAATTTGAAATGGAAAATATATTCTACACAAAAAAACAGAACCTTGTGCCAGATGTCTCTTAACCAAACCCCACGAATCTTGCCTAAGCAGAACTAACTAACACTAAAGGATATATCTTCTAT
>NW_016809631.1:1050140-1071191 GCF_001698545.2 Rhinopithecus bieti
CTTCCTTCCTTCCTTCCTTCCTTCCTTCCTTCCTTCCTTCCTTCCTTCTTCCTTCCTTCCTCTTTCCATCCTTGCATCTTTCCACCCTTCCTTTACTTTTTTTCCTTGAAGCAAAATCTGCTGTTAAGTTTCTGGACATTTTAAAAGGAATATAAATTACATATTCTATAGAACATGCAAGCCTGGAGAGTTGATTTAGTAGGGTGCATATTTCTAACATCTAATAAAGAACCAATTTGGCTGATAAAATAATGTCTAAAAATTGTTTTAGACATTGACTATTTTAAATTTCAGTAGGCCCTTTTATGCTTGACCCAGAAAAGTTTAGTGAAAATGCTTAAAAAGAAATAATAATGACTACATCAAAAAAGAGCTCACTGGCATTGCAGAGGGATGATAATTATAAATAGAAAGGTACCCAGCCAGTGAGAACGATCTGAAGTGGGACAAAGATGGATGCTATGAACCATTTCCTGTCACATCTTTATAGATGAGCTGTGAGATACAGAAGAAACAAAGAAAATACATTAATTTTATCCTCAAATTTTATAGGACTAAACACCATCATAAAGTCTACCACACATAAAGGAAAAATACAGAGAAATATTAAAACACACTGAAAGATTTATCCTGGTGACTGGAGATCCCTGAAAATCATGGTGTAGGGACAGAAGTAAATGTTTGTTTAAGCTGGGAACCACACATGACTACCTCCAGTGCTTAGAAATGTTCAATGATTGCTTGTTTCTTACCATAGCAAACCCTCCACTATTCTTTAACATACTCTGCCAGGTTCTGGTTGAATCTATTTCCTCTCTGTCCACAAGCTCACCAGGCTTCAAATCTGGTTGACCTCTCACACCCTATGTCTTCCCCATCACTTCTCCAGGGCCATCCATTCTGCTCTGTATTATCCTCTCTGCTCATCTAAACTCAACCCTAACCCCACTTCTTCCTGGAAGCCTTCATGGCCATTTCAGCATATCTCCATAGTATCTAGACTAAAGAACACTTGGTGTGATCACTTGTCTTCTTCTCTTATTGTTTCTGCTGCGAGTCTAGTCTCCTTAATTATAGACTCCACTAGACAGCTTGTCTTTAAAGGAAGGGATTAAAAATTTCATGTTTATTTTTTATTATTCCACAATGATAAGCATGTGAATTTATTGTTGCTAGTTAACTTTATAAGTATTTTACTTTCATGTCATGTGCATATCTGAGAATTTTTTCATATTGAAGGTCAATTTTCACAATCATTTAATCAACAAAAATTTATTAAGCACCTTCTACATTCTAGGAACTTTGCGAGTTGACTGAGAAACAGAGTTAATATGACTCAGTCTCAGAACTTAATAGATAAGTGGCATCCAGGACATTTATATAAATAACATTTTATGAATTGCTTACAAAACAATGTGAAATGTTTAATTTAATACTTGCAGTAATTCTTTATCAATGACATTTGAGTGGAAGTCATCGAGTGGAAGTTAGTAATACACTAACCGCTCTCCAGAAGTCACTATCCTATCAATACCATCACCCCATCAGTGAACCCAGTTCTATAACAGCATCTCCTATCATCAGCCACAACCTACAGAGAGAGTTGTCACTAAACATTTAATCAATGCCGGTCCCCTCTCACTGGTGCCTTTCTTATCTCATTGATAAGTAAAGTGTCTTCTGGGCTTTCCAACAGAACATAGTGGGCTGGTGGGTTTTCCTAAATGACATGGTATAGCTACTCTCACAGATCCAGTTCACATAGCTTCTTTGCTGTTACCTGTTCTTCTTCCTAACTTCTAAGAACCATCATCAAGACAGGAATCACAGGCAGCATCACAGACAGCAGCAATACTGTCTCATAGAGTATTTTCCAGGGTGCTAAATAATTTATTATTCCAAAATGCTCCTATATAAACTCTCCTTATCTACTTTTACATTCTTCCCTGCTTGAGCCAGCAGCCTCAGGATCCAGTCCCATACATGTTCTCCCAACTCCTGCTGGTCCACATTGGCTAGGTAGGACCTGCAGTTTTCCAGTGTGTAACATTTTCCTTTCTTTTCAGTCCCAGCAATTCCATACTTGGAGTGAATTGTGACCTAAGCCTAGTTACAGGCCTGGTAACCAAGAAAGGAATTGAAGGTAGTTCCTTCTGGGAAACCACATTATCTTGCAAGGCAGAGGACTCTACATAATCTTCAAGCAAATGGAGACAACTAAAACTTAACAGAGAGAATTAGGCCATCTTTTCAGGCCCAGGAGGTTAAAGAGCATCGGAGGATTCAATATTTTTGAGATCATCAACCCAGATTTCTCCAGATGCCGGGTCTCTAGGGCCCTACTTCTCCAAATATAGCCCTTTCCTTGGCCAAATTTGAGAATTAAACCTCCTCTATAGCTGTGTCACTTTTGTAATGAAGTTCTGAGACCTGATCCTCAGCTTTGAGGAGATGAGAGTCTCTTTATATGCTCCCAAGAAGAGCCTCTGGTTTTCACATTCTCTTTTTAACTTGTGATTAAGTATCCTCAGTTTGTATTATTTTCCTCTAACATGTTGATTGTATCTAGTAATAGTCATCCCATTTCATCATTGTTATAATGACTATTTCTTCCAAGCTCTGTTATCTAGTACTGCATTTTTTAAAAAAATTACTAGCAAAAAACAACAACAAATTTAAGGGCATTTTTTACAGATTTTTTTTTTTTTTTTTTTTTTTTTTTGAGACTAAGTCTCTCTCTGTTGCCTAGGCTGGAGTGCAGTGACGCGGTCTTGACTCACTGCAACTTCCACCACGGTTCGAGCAACTCTCGTGCCTCAGCCTCTTGAGTAGCTGGGATTACAGAAGCGTGCCACCATGCCTGGATAATTTTTGCATTTTTATTAGAGACGGAATTTCACCATGTTGGCCAGGCTGGTCTCGAACTCCTGACCTCAAGTGATCCGTCAGCCTTGGACTCCCAAACTACTGAGATTACAGGCATGAGCCATCGCACCGGCCTTATTTACAGATTTTGCAGAACACGGATTTGGACATAGCACAGCAGGAAGGAATTGCTTTCTCTGGTTCACGATGGTCTGGGATATAAGCTGGGATGACCCAAATGTCTTTAGGGTTACTTACAGGACTGAGGGCTGAATTTATCTTAAGAAATAGTTCCTAAAAGGAGTTGTTTTGCCTCCAAGGGACATTTGGTAATGTCTGAGACATTTTTGTTTCTCATAAGTTGAGGAAGGGAGGATCTAGTGGACAGAGGTCTGTCCACTACAGGATCTAGTGGACAGAGGCCAGAGATGCTGCATAACATTCTACAAAGCACAAAACAGCTCCCCACGATGAAGAATCATCTGGCCCAAAATGTGGATTGTACGGAGGTTGAGAAACCCTGATCTGGAGGTTTCTTCTACCAACTATAGAGTGCTTGGAGTAGGATGGCATAAAAGCTGGGCTTAGCTGGGACCTCTCTATATGACTTGGGCTTCCTCATAGAATGGCAGTTTCAAGGTAGTAGACTTTTACATGATTTTTTAAAGGTGATTTTTTTTCTACAATGCTTTAATAGTGAACAAGCCTGTGTCTGAATAGTACATGTGGAAATGGTTAAAACGGTAGAAATAATAGTAATCTATTATTTGGGAGAAAAAGGGTAAAAAAGTCTAGAAAAAGCTGCATTGCCTTTTATGACATATCCTCGGAAGTCCCATAGGGTTACTTCCACCATAATCTATTGGTCAAAGCAGTTACAAGCTCATTTAGATTCACGGATAGTGGACATAGTTCTTTCCTATTAATGGAAGGAGTATTTTTAAAAACGCAGCCATCTGTTATAGACTCCACACCCCATATCTCTTATACACTTGAGATAATGCACCTCTCAGAGCATTTTTTTTCTACCAGCATCACATCCCAGTTCCCCACATATGAAAATACTGGTAGCTGCATTTCTATAAAATGCCAGGAGGTATCCATCCTCCACCAAATACTAGTGATGATGTTCTCATTTCCTTCCACTGGTGGGTTTTCCAACTTCAAAATCTTATTTTAGGATTTGCTCCTAGGATCACTTCTGGCTCCAACTGTTGCAGATTAGAGTTCCCAGGAAATACTGAAATTCTGAAAATTGCATGTGAGACATTTTTTGAAGAATGCTTTCAGGAACAATGCCCGTGAAGTTGTTAGGTAAGAAGGATGGGGCAGAGGAAAAAGGTCAAATTGTGATGCAATTGTGATACTCACAGAGGATCCTGCAGGGAACTCTAAAGATGGGATGCCTTTAGAGATGCCTATAATAGAAGCAAGAGGTTCAGTCTGGCTTTTGTATTCCTGCATTGGCCAGTTACTGAAGGCAGGTCATTTGCTCCCTTGGAATGGATGTAACTTTGGGCAAGGCAGTAACAGTAGACAGATGGCAATTCCCAAAACAGGGACATAGTTATGAGCCCTCAGCAGCTAACACTTCTGCAAGCTAGAGGAACAAATGTGATGAGGGGATCTGGTTGGTGCACCATAAAACTACAAGTCTTGGTATATTTTACTAAAGAAAGATTTTTATGATCCACATTTAATTTGCTAGGGAAAAAAATTGCCATTTACCCTTAGTGTTTGCCCTACAATTGCCATTTGTTGTATTTTCAAGTCCATCGTATTTAAGGTGTGCCATTTAGGTTATCATAAATGGCTTATCTCTGTTGGGAATACAATAGATATTGCAAACAGCTTATAGCATGAATGTATATAATTCTACTCACAGACCACGTGATTCAAATATTTTAAGCAATTCATTGGGTAAAATATTTTTCCTTGTTTTCTGTTCTGGAAAATAGCTGACCCTCCACCCACAAGATATTTTATTCTTCACCTTTGAATGAGAGTTCAAATTTGTGTGGTTTACTGGAGCTCAGCTCAGAAAATAACTCCATGGGCTACTAATATTTATTTCAATATAAGAGGAAACACAATTAATGGCAAATGCCTGAATTGTCTATTATTGTCAACTAACCCTTACTAAAGTGAAATAAAACCTGTGATTGATCCTTACTATTATTAATTTTAGGGTTCCTTTAGGAAGACTATGTATTACATCTTCATAAGACACGCAATAACGGACATGTTTTTAGAACTCTTGTGGACTTTCATACTGGAAATAGCAATATTAGTGGTAGACACAGCATTAAAATTCAAGTAATAGAAGGTGAAAGGAAGTCAAAACAAAGGAAATCGCCTCCCAGGAGCAGAACCAGAACTAGAAGGAGAGAAATGAGGGGTCTACTATGTAAAATTTAACGAGGCATTCACTACCAGGTGCCCACCCTTCCCTGGCACAACCTTGAAGTTGAGCCCTTCCTAAAATTCTGCACCCAAGCCTCTCTCACCTAGTCCCAGCCTTGCTCGGGAGTACATCTGAACAGGAATCAGATATGAATTAGATAGAACAGGCTTGTGCCTACATGGAGTGTTATTTAATAGTTCATTCTAAGCACCTGTTACTTTTATAATACTCTTTTCAGTGGTTCTTCACCCAAAAGTCACCCAATTTTGTACCATAGGTCCCAGCTAACTTGGTCATAACCAATTTGACAAGGGATTGATATCTGAACTAGAAGCAATTCTCTATGGTATACGACATTTTTTTCCTTTTGTTTTTTGAGACAGCATCTCACTTTGTCACCCAGGCTGGAGTGCAGTGATGCAATCATAGCTCACTGTAAAACTGAATTCCTGGGTTCAAGCTATCCTCTGGTCTTAACCTCCCAATAGCTAGGACTACAGATGTGCATCATCTCCCAAAGAGCTAGGACTATAGATGCACACCACCATGTTAATTTTTTTTTTCTGTTTGTTTGGTTTTTTTGTTTGTTTTTTCTCACTCTCTGGCACAGACCGGTCTTGAACTTCTGGCCTCAAGTGATCCTTCTGCCTCAGCCTGCTAAAGTGCTGTTAGTACAGGTATAAGCCACTACTCCCAGTCTGGTCTGTGACCCTGGGGTGTTTTACTTTAAGACCTCTCCTAAGCAGGAACATTTCATACCAGATGATTGCAGGTCAACCCAGTCTAATAATCTTTTGGGGATTTTAACGAGATTTACAGCAAAAGTAAGCAGATAAGAAAGTAGCATCAAATAGGAAATCTGAGAGAGGGAAGGTAGCAAGTAGAGAGTAGAGAGGAAAAGAATTAGGAGAGTTAGTTGGCAGCAGGGTAGTAAGTAGAAAGAAGCCCATGGAGAGTGGCAGAAGAGGGAAGAGCTAACTCTAGAGCATCAAAGACCATTTGGGTCTTAGATCACCTCACTGGCATCAGACTCTTGGGGCTACTCCTGTATTTAAATTGTGAAGATGAATGTTTCTGCTTTTGTTGACTCCTGAATGTGCAGTACTGAAATGTTGCCCATTTTCTTTTTTCTTCTACCAAACAGCAATTAACAGAAATAAACTGTGCATTTTCTTCTATATTTCAGGTGTATGATTCCAGAGGCTCTAGATAATAGTGTTTTGGCCTAAAATATCTTCCCCAGCTGCTGACCATAGTTTCTAAAATTTTATGACAGGTGATTCATTTGTTTGGGTCCTGAAGTTATTTCAAGCTTGGTGAATCCCCTATTAAAATGCCACTACACCTAGAAAGGGAACATTTTGAAGTGCTGCCAAACAACCTCTTATTTTGTCTTAGTTGTCAGAGAAATCCATGAGAATGTGGTGGAGAAGAGGTCCTAATAGAAGGATTATTTGATGGGGAAGAGAAAGAATTCTCCCAGATCAGCTCCATCATGTGAACTTTTGCCTCACCAAACGCCATGTCTAGGCCCACTTGTATGTCGGATTTTCATCTAGCTTGCACAATTTGGCTTGAAATGCATTCCACTCTTCTTAGAGTTAACAACTAAGCTTACAAAATAAGGTATGGGAGTGAATGTTGACCAAACCAAAACTGAGTTGTCACGCTGGTGCCCTGACATATGCAGAGCACAGGGTTTAGAGCCAGTCAGCCTGAGTTTACATCCTGTTTCTGCTCTTTACATGCCAGAGAACCTTTGGATGATAAACTATTATTTATTTATTTTTTATTTTCTTGGAGACAGAATCTTGCTCTGTCACCCAGGCTGGAGTGCAGTGCGTAATCTCAGCTCACTGCAACCTCTGCCTCCAGGGTTCAAGTGATTCTCCTGCCTCAGCCTCCTAAGTAGTTGGGACTATAGATGCATGCCACCATGCCCGGCTAATTTTTGTATTTTTAGAAGAGACAGGGTTTCACTATTTTGGCCAGGCTGGTCTCCAACTCCTGACCTCAGGTGATCCACCCACCTCGGCCTCCCAAAGTGTTGGGATTACAGGTGTGAGCCACCGCTCCTGGCCTTGGTCCACCCTTTGTATGATGGCTGTGGCATGCTGTAAGCTCGGGTGTAGCCCTCAGGCTAATTGTTTCTTCCCCAGACGTAGCAGGGATAGAACTATTGCTGTGGCAGTGGCAGAGGGGCTGCCAGATGCCTCTGAAAGCCTCTCCCTAGGGAAACTCTGTGGGTATGCCCAGCTGTAGGTATGCAAATGTTCTGCATTCATGAGATAGGAGCCCTGTCTGGTGAAAAGTGGAGGGTGGAGGTTCTCAGGGAAAGGGGCTGGACTCTTCTCCATATGTTGGTATGCTGTGCTGGAGGTGCCAGTGTAATGAATAGGCCCTTTGTTCTTTCCCCAGCCCAAGGGCTCTTAGGGTGGTACCACTGTAACTGTAGTGGCAGAGGATTTGTGGGTTGACTCTGGGATTTCTTCCTTGGAGAAATGCTAGGCTGTACCTGATTGTGGTGATCAGGTAGAGGCAGGGTGGTCGTGCCAGAGTCCCAGGTCAAGTGGCCCTGCCCCGTGAGAAGTAAGGACCAGGATCTGTATGGAGAAGAGTCTGGCAACTTTTCTGTGAGGTGATTGCTCTGTGCTGTGGGTCCAGGGCAGACCCTGGTCCCTGCAGACTCTCCAGAGCCTGGAGACAGCAAAGCCAAGGGCTAAAAGGAAACAGAGATAGCAACTCCCCCTCCCACCGGGAGCTCTGTCCCAGGGAGTTGCAGACCTGCTACTGGCTTGATAGCCCCAGCAGAGGGTGGCAGGAGACCCAGGCCTGGAGGACCCACTCAGTGAGGAGATATTGGAATGGGCACCCACATAACATACAATCTGACCACTTTTCTAATGGCTGCTGCAATATGGTGGGGGTCCATCCCAGTCCCTAGTCACCTTAGATTTTCCAGTACTGGACAGTATTAACAGTGAAGTCTGCAAAGCAGAAAGGTGGCAACCTGACCCTCCCTCTGGAAGCTTCATTTTAGGGAGGTAAGGACCTGCTGCCAGCCTGAATGCACCTGCAGGAGGTGACTGGAGACCCTGGTTGGGAGATCCTGCCTAGTGAAGAGGATTGGGATTGGGGATTCACGTAAAAAAGCGGTCTGGCCACTTTTTTTGCAGAGCAGCTATGCTGCGCTGGTGGTCTGCTCCAGCCCCCAGTCACTTCAGACTCCAAAGCCCTAAGGCAAGAAGGGCAAAGACGGTCAAACAGTAAAGATGGCGGCCTGCCTCTTCCTCTAGGGAGCTCATTCCCAGGGAGGCTTGAAACTGCTGTTGGCAAGAAAACACTGGCAGGGGCCACTGGAGACCCCAGTCAGGAGATTCCGCCCAGTGACGAGAAATGGGATTTGGGGTCTGTGTGAATAAGCAGTTTGCCTGCTTCTCTATAGAGCTGCTGGGCTGTGCTGGGGGACCAATCCAGTCCCTAGTCATCTTGAACTCCCTAGAGCCCTAAGGCAACAAATGGCTAAAGCTGTGAAACAGCAAAGATGGTGGCCTGCCCTTACCCTGGAAGCTCCATCTCCGGGAGGTGTAACGCTGCTGGATGGCTGGAGTTCCATGCCAGTGTGTCTTATCCTGCAAGGTGCTGTGAAAGCAGATCCTACAGACAGTTGCTGCTCAGCCTCCTGGATTCAGTCCCTTTCTTAGGAGTATGTATGGAGGTCTCACCTCCTGCTTTTCCAGAGTTGCTGCTGTTTCTGCCAGGAAGCCTGAGTACCTAAAGCTCCCTGGGCTTCATGTGTGGCTGAGGGGCTGCTCTGCTGAGACTCCATGTAGTTCTGCATGTCAGACTTAAGGCCCTGGTGGAGTGGGTTTGTGATGGGATCTCCTGACTTGAGCATTGCAAAGATGCGTGAAAGAAGTGTGGATTCTCAGGATTGCTCACTTATTCACCACTTGCCTGGGCAGTGGAGGTTCCCCTGGCTCCATGTTGCTCCCAGGTTGCAGTCATCCTGCCTTGCTTTTCTCTGTTCTCCATGAGTTGAGTTATTTCCTTGATTAGTCTGAAAGTGTGTACCTGCATGTTTCAGTTGAAGGTGCTGTATGTACTCACCCCTTCCATTCCTCTCCATGAGAGCTGCACACACTAGCTGCTTCCAGTCGGCCATCTTGGCCAACTCCCCTTTTCTTTATTATAAGATTTGTTGGTATTAAATGTCTTTCTTTTATGAAATAATGGTGACAGTTGTTTTACTAATGCCCTCATTTAGAAACATAAAAATGTGACAACCTTTTAATATATACCAAATTAGTTTTGGAAATATTACTTGCCCCTAAAATCCAAAATTTCTAGAAGTCACTCATCTTTCCCAATTTCATTTTACAGATGAAAAAAAAAAATGGAGGCCCGGGGAGAAGAATAGTCAGCCCAGGTTCCCCCTAGTGTAATGCCTCAATGCTTTGAAACTTATAAGAAATTAAAGTTTAATTGTGCCTTTTAATCTACATTTGACTGTTATCAATAATGTAGGAGAAAACAACATGATTGGAAAAAAGAAAGTGGAAGGATGAAAGAAACTAACTCACAGGCTCTGGAATAGTGACACAGCAGATACCAAATAGAAATTCTGGAACTGTAAAATACAATAACCTAAATTAACAATTCAATGAATAGTCACAATTGCAGATTAGTTATCGATGAAAAGAAAATTAGACAACTGGAAAACAAATCAGAAGAAAATACCCAAATAATGTAAGGGTTGGCAAAAAGCTGTACAATATAGAAGAGTGAAAGACATAAAGCATAGAGAGAAACAGTCCCTGAAAGAGATAATATAATGAAGAAGAGGCAACGTTAGTAGAGAGTCTCCACAGAATTTTCCAGAACTATTGAAAGATACTATGTATGCCACAGCTTCAGGAAGCTAAGAAAACAAATAAGAAGAAAATGTATATGAGCCCATTATGTTGAAAAATAAACAAATCTTTAAAAGTTAGAAGAGACTATCTTCAGAGGAGTGATAGATTAGCAGTGACTTTTTCACAACAATGATGAAGGCCAAAAGACAATGGATACACATCTTCAATATGCTGAAAAGAAAGTAAGAGGCAACCTATAGTTTAATACCCAGCAAAATGAAAGCAAAAAGAACATATTTTCAGACAAACAAATACTGCAAAACAGACTGTTAGAGTTCTTAACCTTTTCTTGCACCATGGCCCCTTTGGCACTTTAATGCGACCTATGAACACTGTCTCAGAATAAGGTTATTAAATATACAAAAAAATATGTAAAATGACAAAGGAAGCTAATTTTATTCAAATACAAATTATTTTAAAAATCAAATTCATTATACAGTGATATGTTTACTACATGCTGAGTAAAAGAGTCAGGGACCGGGTCAACCATATTGTAAAGTAGATGGTGCAGACCCTTAATAAAAAAATAATATACAGTCAATCGATGCTTGCTGCATTAAAAAAAATATGGGTTACACATGAGTGCACCATCTCTATTTTTAAAATATCTTGACAAATGGCATCTTTCAACATTTTCTCCTTGAAAATATATATGCAACAAAGCCAATCTTTACATAAATACCCCATGCTTCCTTTCATTTCATTCAAAGAGAAAAAGACCTCACCTTTCATTTCCAAATGCTGTGGTTTGCTTTGCATAAGAGTGAGTCTTCAAAAGTAGTTAGTTTCTGCTTATAAGTATTTCACTTTTAAGTAATTAATGCTGTTTGTGAGACGGTATGTTGTTGGTATTGTTGTTCAGATTGGATGGGAGAAAAACACATATTGTATCATGATGTGTTAGTCCATTTTTGCATTGCTTTAAAGGAATATCTGAGACTGGGTAATTTATAAAGAAAAGATGTTTAATTGGCCCACGGTTCTGCAGGCTATACGGGAAGCATGGTGCTGGCATCTGCTCGGCCCCCAGTGAGTCCTCAGGAAGCTTTCAGTCATGGTGAAAGGCAAAGGGGGAGTCAGTGTGTTACATGGTAAGAGTGGGGGCAAGATTGCAGAAGAACCATTCACCTTTAAACAACCAGTCTCCTTTTAACTAAACCAGAGCTTTAGTTAGCTCTCATGTGAACTAACAGAGCAAGAACTCATTTATTACCATGGAGAAGCCACCAAGACACTCATGAGGGATCTGCTCCCATGACTCTCCCACCAGGTCCCACTTCCAGTATTGGGGATCACATTACAACATGAAATTTGAAGGGGACAGACATCCAAACCATATCACATGGCAAAGGGACACTAGTTATTTAAAGTACTCCAGAGTACTTTAACAGAGCTTTCCTAATATGCTACATTAATTGCCTATCTGTGGGCTGTATTTAGCTCCTGGTACTTCTTCCCATCAGCACAAACATTAACAAGAAAAATTGATGTTTGGATGAGTACTTGGGGATGTTGAATAATTTGAAACGCTTTTAAATCTTTGAAACATTGAGTTTATTATCTTGCCAGTAATAGAAATTGAAATCCCATCTATTTGTGCTTATAGCTTTACCTTGAGCCCTTGTTCAAACAATGGGGCCAATGTGATCATCACTCATGGACACGTGTTTCAGGACTGGCATTCTCTCCTGGTGCTCCTTGCCTAGCTGATCTTCCTCCCCCAATGAAACCACATGGAACAAAATAATAGACTTCTCAATTTTTCTGGTCCAAATATACACTGTGTGTTCCTCCTCACCCACTTCCAGGTGTTATATCCAGGTGGCAGAAGATCAACATTAGAAACAGAAGAACAGTCCTTTGTTTCCTTGGCTCCTTTATTTCTTCAATCCAACCCTCAGAACATTTTAAGAGTCCCATAAATCCAATATTAAAATGTCCAAATTATAACTTCCAAAGCACCTTTGTGCCAGGAGGCAGAGTAAAAATCAGATGGGCTTTGATTGCTTCAAGAAGAAGCCCCTATGCCAGGCATAGCGGTTTACACTTATAATCCCAGTATTTTGGGAGACTGAGGTGGGAAGATTACCTGAGGCCAGGAGTTCAAGACCAGCCTGGGCAACATAGTGAGACCTCATCTCTACAAAAAATAAAAAATATATATAAAATATCTGGGCAGCATGGCATATACCTGTAGACCCAGCTACTCAGGAGGCTGAGGTGGGAGGATCCCTTGAGCCCAGGAGTTTGAGGTTGCAGTGAGCTATAACTATACTGTACTTTAGACTGAGCAACAGAGTGAGACCCTATCTCTAAAAAAAAAATAAAAAAGAAGTAGCCACAGCTATAATACTATTATTTATTGTGGCTTGTGGTGACTCCAACTAGGAAGGCTGTGCCAGTTCCCCTCACAGCAAGTGTGCAGGTTTCTTCTGTGGCTTCATCAACCCAATGGAGCCTGACAGACGGGAAGAGGATGTCAATTTCATGACCAGGCTTCCATAGAAATTCCAAGTTGTTTCAGATCAACCTTTCAAACCCTTAAAATGGGAGTACCATTCTCATTTTTTAAATTTTACCTTATATGACCTGTGAGATTTGGATTTATTTTGAAGCTTTGAACAAACAGAATCATGTAAATAGATCTGATTAAGTAATTTTTTTTTTTTTTTTTTTTTTTTTTTTTTTTTTTTTTTTTTTTTTTTTTTTTTGAGACGGAGTCTCGCTCTGTCACCCAGGCTGGAGTGCAGTGGTGCGTTCTCGGCTCACTGCAATCTCCGCCTCCCAGGTTCACGCCATTCTCCTGCCTCAGCCTCCTGAGTAGCTGGGACTACAGGTGCCCGCCACCGTACCCGGCTAATTTTTTGTGTTTTTAGTAGACACGGGGTTTCATCTGTTAGCCAGGATTATCTCCATCTCCTGACCTCGTGATCCGCCCGCCTTGGCCTCCCAAAGTGCTGGGATTACAGTCATGAGCCACCGCGCCTGGATGTAATTTTTTTATATTTCAGTTTATCTTGGAATAATGTGTAGCTATTAGAGGTACGTACCCACAGAGATTTATGCAGAACTTATTGCTGAGATGCTCAGGTGCATTTCAAAATGTACTCTTCCCATTTGTGAGAAAAAAGATTTATAACAATTACCTTGTTCATCCACCCACCTTGTCCCCAGGGGTGTCCTTCTATTCAGCAATGACATCAGACAGGACCAGGGTGGCAACGCTATGGGTTATCTGCATTGAGGCTGACTGTTTTATCTGTTCTCACACTGCTGTAAAGAAATACCTAGGACTGGGTAATTTATAAAGAAAAGAGGTTTAATTGGCTCACATTTCTGCAGACTGTACAGGAAACATGATTCTGGCATCTGCTTGGCTTCTGGGGAGGCCTCAGGAACTTACAATCATGGCAGAAGGCAAAGGGGAAGCAGGCTCCTCTTACATGGCCAGAGCAGGAAGAAGGGGTGAAGCATGCCACACACTTTTAAACAACCAGATCTTATGAGAACTCACTATCACCATGACAACACCAAGTGGGAGAGTGTTAAACCATGACAAATAACCCATATGATCCAATCACCTCCCACCAGGCCCTACCTCCAACATTGGGGGTTACAATTTGACATGAGATTTGGATGGGGCCACACAAATGAACTGTATCACTGGTCAAAGCTAACAGAAGATATAAAAAAGTCTGCCTCAGTGAGAGGTTCCTGAACAGGCAATCCCAGTGTCATGCTTGTTATTCACAATGAGTTCCTTGTCTCCTGTCTCATTGTTTCCAGCCACACAATCTTCCCCCAAGGTAGCACTAAGCTAGGTCACCTGTTGCCCCACTGCTAATTACCATTTACTTCATTTGCATGTGTTATGAGGTTCCTGTAACGAAGGCAACCAAGAGTGATACTTGTACCATCAATGCAACAATCTTTTCTCCATCTGGTCAGACTGCAAAGGCATTCTCGCTCACTGCCCCTCACTCTCGTGGCAGCAAAAAATACATGTTTAGCAGAATCCTTCTGTGTCATCAGTTTCTCCACAAGTTCTAAGGAACTGTACACTTTACTCTAGATTTATCAGGTAACTTAATTGATTTCTTTTTAACAAATCTTGATATATTTTCCTCCTCCAAGCAAGCTGGTACACTTGACATATTTCAAAATCAGCAGAAAAGAATGTACACATAGACTTGCACGTAAGCACACACCTGTTTTGGATCCCTGCCAGTGAATGTGTGGGGAGGAAACAAACAAACAAAAAAATCTTTGAAGGATGCTCATTTTTTGAGCGTTGTCCCTTGAAAAGGGACAGACTGCCATGCAAGTGAGACATTTTCATCATAATGGGACAGAATCCACAAAAACACCTGGATACATAGGGCTACTGTTCACATCCCTCCTTTTCTTTTTATCCATACTCTTATTCTTTTGGTGACTTCATTCATGTACCCATCTTGAAACGACTTACATAATGAGGATTCTCATATTTGTATATGCAGCCTAGGACACTCCCCTGCATTTCAGATTTATAAACTCACCTGTCTTCCTGGCAATTATATCTGAATATTAGAAATCCCAACATGAATATGTTCAAAGAAACTGAGCTCACGATCTCACTCCCAAACTTGTTGTACCCTCAGCCATTAACTGAAATGCTAACATTTCAGTTGATGCCAACAGCATTCTTCCAGTTTCTCATGCAAAATTCTTTCTTTTCCATTTTTTTCTTTTCACGGTGTCCTAGAAGTTTATCATGCAACATTCTTGAATTCATCATCAATGTCTCTCTTTCTCTCATCACCACACATCAAATCGGTCATTAAATCTTGCAACATTTATTTTCAAAATATATCCAGAATCCAAACACTTCTTTAATGTCAACTGCTACTAACCTGATCTGAGCCACCATCATCTCTTGCCTGGATTATTGCGATTGGCTCCCACTCTGTACCTCTCTTAGTTGCTCATAGTGTATTCTCAAGATATCTGCTACTGTGGTCTTCTAAAAACTGGAGGATAAACCTGTTCAACATCCTCCAGTGGCTTCCCATCTCACTCAGAGTGAAGACCAAAGCCTTTCCATAGCTTACAAGGGCCTAGCTGATGGGGTTCATACTCTCACTTCATCTTTTCTATCCTCTTGCCTTCACTCAATTCATCCCAGACATACCATGCTCCTCTATAAGGCTCTAAATTTGCTATGTCCCCTTTTGGAAAGTCTTTTCACCAGATATCCATATGGCTGGCTCCCTTGCCCCATCTGGGCCTTTACTGGAAAAAGAAGAAAGAAATAAACAAGAAAGAGGAAGGGAGAGTGAGCAAAACATTGTGTAATGTTACGAAAACATTGTGCAATTGTTTACTTAGTACAATAAAGTCAGGCAGTTATATCATTGCATAGGAGAATATTGGTAATAGACAAAACCCAGAGAAACAAAAGAGACTCAGAGGAACAAAAATGGAAGTAGAGTGAAATTTAGGAGAAAGAATGGAAATAGGATACAGGCAGTTTTCTCTGCTGAGATTTTATCACCAAGTCCCTGGTGAGGTATAGGTGGCATGACCTCTGAAGTTTCTTTCCTGTCCAGATGAGCATGAAGTTGAACTCTGCCAAGGTAGCCTCTCTATAGTTTAAACTAAGTTCAGCCTGGGTAAATTTTTTATTAGGTTGGAACTGTGGACAATCAAACAGAAAAATGTGATCCCAAAGAAAAACCAGAAAGTAGTGATTCAAAAGGTTAAGCTAAGAATTAGAATATTTAAAACACCCAGGAGGGTTTGAAATATTTTTTCCAAAGAAACATTTAAAAGACAAGAAGAAAGCTCTTTTCTAATGTAAAAGTAGTGACTGTAGAAATATTTATTAGTTCACAGAGTTCTGCTGGCTTGTAAGAAAGTTATTCCAAAATGAAATCCAAGTACTTATTCTCTCTTCCTCCTCATAGATCCTAACTCAGAATATTCTGGAAATTAGGCCACAAGAAGACCACTTTTATCCAAATATTTATCTTAGTAGAGTGTCCTTAACTTGAATAATTCAACTATGCTTTAAAATTGTTAGACAAAATCATAAACATGTATACTCTCAAGGTCTTATTCAATTATATTATTTTTATTAAAAGGAACCTATGGTGAATGAGTATTTAAATTATCAAAGCTAGAAGCTACTCCCTTGAATGTTGTCAGCAAAATTTTTACTGTGCAGTAAAAGCTAGTATTAGTCTTTCGGAAAGGCCATTTGGGCAGGCGCTTTTAGTTACACAGATAAAACACAAGTACACACCCATTTCTCTTGGAGAATGCCCCACTTCCAACTAGATATTAAAGGTTCAGTTTAGTAATATAAACTAGATTTGTGCTTGTATCTTTACAGATTGAGATTTTTTCTTTCACTAGACATCCCTGTCTACAAAAAAGTATTGTAGTATTCTTATGAGGGCCATGTGTGTGGGGGGGTATGGGTGTATGCACACACATATTATGTCCAAGAACAACCCACAAAAAAATTGGAAGCTGACACTGGTTGATGGCAGAAAAGATGAGGCAGCAAATCTGGCATGTCTTCACCTTGTGCTAGAGGCTGCATCATTAAGCAGACTGGATAGGATTTGCCAAAGACCACGCTCTGCTGATCTTCTTCCCTTCTCCCTTCCTGGAAAAAGTGGCATAATTCTGATTGAAGTAACTGGTCAAATATTTCATTTGCCTTATCCCATGCCTTGAGGTCCAGAGGTCACATCCTGTAAACAAAAGTAGGACTTTCCCACCTAGAAAATCTGTTTCTTTTCTGTGAACCATCTGAAGATAGAAAAATGGTGTGGGCCATAGCCCGGAGGAGGAAATGACACCCTAGGGCTGTGAGCAGGTGAGTCCGAATACTGGGAACTTCTGCTGAAAGGCGTCATCAGGCAGAAGGGGTAGGCTTAGCTCTGGGACATGGTGGCAGGTCAACTGCAAGGAGAGAATCCTGTGGAGGGGCATTTCCAAGGGCTCTAAAAGGAGTAACACCTATATCCAGTTCCAAACTTTATTTTCCGTATTGTAGTTCTCTTCTCAGGTCACAACCAGAGCCAAATTTTATAATATTTAAGTGTTCCTTGGAAATTCCCATGAAACTTAGAAAAAGGAACCCATTTGAAAAAAAAAAAAAGACTTCCCAGGGTTCAACAGATGGAAATTTGGAATAGTGGCATGTGGGAAAGATTCCTTCTGAAGACTAGAGAACCTATGGAAATCTGGGGCACTCTTAAGTATGTGAAGGTTGCCAAGTTTAGAGCCCTGAAGTTCCACAGCATCCATCTATGAGAAGAGGGGCAGTACCAGCAATGAGTCTTATCACTGATGTAGAGCACCATCCTAGGGATGGTCACTGGATGGATACAGTCTCTCGCCTAAGTGATTATAAGCAAAGTCAGGAGTCACTTTGCATCAAGTTTAAGGGGGTAATTTAAGTGTATAACTCAAATTCTATATATCACAACAGCATCATTACGTAGTAACAATACAGTATTTCTCTGTTTCTGCTCTTCCTGGCACTGGTGCAAAAACCAGCCTGCCCTGACCATTGCTGCCTCTCCAGACTTGCTTAGGGAAGGCACCGTATGCTTCTTAGCATACAATTCAAGTTCTGTCATCTCTCTCTGCTTCTGTTCAAGCTGTTGGGGGTAAATTCTGTTTCTTGTTTGTTTGTTTGTTTCTTTGTTTGTTTGTTTCTGCCAAAGCTTCTTGTGCATGGGCTGCCCCAATTCTCAACTCCCTAACTTCTCTCTCCAGCCCAAATTAAGCCTGTCTGTTCTGTGCTCCAAAGGTCTCCTCAAGTCAAGAAGGTTCCTTTCATCTCCGTGTGTGCTATATTCTGCTACACAGCTTTACCGCCGCTCTCCTAGTTTTACTGAGATTTTATTATAAAGTTGTTAAACTTTTTTTCTTTTTTAACTTCCTCTTAACTGAAGTTGTCTCTTTCCAGAAACAATATATGACTCTGAAAAGGATGTTCCAGAGGACATATTGAGAGACAGATTCTGTGCTGTACTCAAAATTACCTCTGCCCTCTGACTCTGACATATTTTTCTTGGCTTAAACTTGTGAACCCAACTCCCTCTTCTGGATAGAGAATCTTTCCTGTTTAGTGCTTTGGGGATCAGCCTTCCAACCCTCCAGACATGCCTGGACTATCAGCAAAGCTGGGTTCCTGGGAGTGAGAGCACTTTTGATGAGGAGCAAACACATGAAACAGCAACCACCCATTGACTACATGTCTCGCTGTCTGACCATTAATGTTTTATTGCATATTTCATGTAGGTTTCTCTAGAGTTTATTTGATTATAGTTTTAAAAATTATTAAAAGATTTTGCTTTGGGAGAGAGATTTTCACAAATGCAGTCACCATCCTCCTCCCTCTTTTACTCTTTTCCTCCAAGGCTACACTTCTGACCCAAATTCATCTGTATTCTTGGGTAAAATAGCTTGGCTCAAGATAGAAACTCTGCCATAGAAAATGTGTAAACTGGCCGGGCGCAGTGGCTCAAGCCTGTAATCCCAGCACTTTGGGAGGCCGAGACGGGCGGATCCCACGAGGTCAGGGAGATCGAGACCATCCTGGCTAACACGGTGAAACCCCCATCTCTACTAAAAGCTACAAAAAACTAGCCGGGCGAGGTGGCAGCCCCTGTAGTCCCAGCTACTCGGGAGGCTGAGGCAGGAGAATGGCATGAACCGCGGGAGGAGGTAGCTGCAATGAGCTGAAGAGATCTGGACCACAGCACTCCAGCCGGGTGACATGAGCGGACTTGAGTTGTTCCTCAAAAAAAAAAAAAAAAAAATGTGTAAACTTTTTTTCTGATTAAGCTTTTCTCTAACATTGGGCTATTAACAATGAAAGGTGGTAGAGGGCACAGGTAGCCTTTAACCGTCTGATTTCAGCCTTCCAGAAGAGTGCATCAGAGTAGATGGAGGCTGGAGTTAAACTCTAAGGTTACACATCAGAATCTTCAAACCTTAAATCCACTGGACAATCAGATGAACTTAGGAAAGCATGAGGGATAGAGAGGCCTGAGGCACACTGATGGACTTTAGCATTTTACTGGCCATTGAAAAAATTGTGCACTGCATAGTTTAGAAATTGTCCCAATATTACATTTTGTAAATGGATATGCCTACATTTGTAGATGCACAAATAATTTATGGTAAGTAAAGTTATGTTTGTTTTATTGGCAGGGAGACTCAATAGGTCTTGGAAAATCCAAACAACAAGCTGTGAGAATAATTTTGAACTCTCTTGTGCTGGACCTTGGAAGAGAGTTATATGATGATGGTAGCAGTTGTAGGATTTGGTCGATGAGACCGAAAGTTACCAGAAGCAAAGAGCTTCATTCCTTGTGAATTTCCAACAAAAACAATACATCTAAACCATGTTTTTGGTTTTAATTAGAAAAGTAACTCATGATCATAGTAAAACACTTTGAAAATTCATAAAAGTTTAAAGAAAACAACAATAATTTGCAATTCCCAAATCTTCCACTCATATTTTATTGTATTTTATTAATACTATGCATATTACTTTATCACTATACATTTTATATTTTAACATCTCTGAAACAGATTTATCTCATAATTGATAACTTGTTAAAATAATAATTTAAAGTGTTTTGTTAAAATAGGTATATGAAATAGCAATGTTTCTTAAAATCAATAATTATAGTTAGATGTATATCTCAAATTAGAGAAAATACAGAATATATATGCGTGCATTTGTGAAGCCCTAATTTTATTTGGGGGGATTTGTTATAGTTCTCTCATCACTACTTTTATTCAAAGAAAACATCCTATTAATCAAAACTAATCAACATTTTCATTCCATTTTCTCAAAGGATGTCAATTTATAACCCCAATTTACTTCTTAAATCCTCTTTCTCCATTCTATACTTCCAAACTTTTTTCTCAACTCCTCCCTATTCCTTTTTAAAACTCTTCCTCACTTCTTTCTTTAGCTTCCATCATTCCTTTTGAAATTACTACCCTTGAGAGTAAAACTGGACACGTTTTACATTTCTGCTGCATTGGCATTAGAAAGACCCAGAAACTCAGCACTCAAAAACATAATTTTCAATAAAGATCTGATTACAGAGAGAAGTGAGACAGTTGGATATCAAAATGTGTTCTTCCCGTGAGGGGAAAAGGTAAATATACTAATTATTATCCCTGACAAAACATAAACAAAGATACAGAGGTACATATATAATCATAGCCTTCTTTTAGGTAGAAAGAAACATTTAGCCTCATGGAACTCATCTCTTTGAAGTAGCAAAAACAAAACAAACAAATAGAAGAAGCAAAACCCTAGTATGGACATAAAGGTTTAAATTTCCTTTAATGTTTGCTCTTGCATTTGGCTTGTGATCAGGAAATATAAGTTAATAAACATGTATTTGTTCTTAATATACAATTCTTCTATGTAAAAAACATGACAGTATGTTATGGCCTCACTTTTCTCACTTATCCATACATGAACAGGGCCTACCCCTTGCTTCCTTGGTACCTTTGCAAGAGCATATACAGGATCTGGGAAGTCTCATCAGATTTGACTTATACCCTTATTTTTCCCAAATGCTTTCCAGAGGACCATCCATCTTTTGATACAAAATGAAAGGTGAGATTCAAAACATCCACAAATGCTAACACTGAAATTTCCATTTACATTAACATAAAAATGCCTGATGCCAACTCCTTCCAAGGGACAGGTTTTGATGAAAGCAGAAGCACCTTGAGGAAGGAAAGACAGGACAGAAAAGAAGAAGAAGAAGGAGAAGAAGAAGAAGAAGAAGAAGAAGAAGAAGAAGAAGAAGAAGAAGAAGAAGAAGAAGAAGA
>NW_016809631.1:1072681-1102284 GCF_001698545.2 Rhinopithecus bieti
GGAGGAGGAGGAGGAGGAGGAGGAGGAGGGGAGAAGAAGAAGAAGAAGAAGAAGGGGAAAACAGCAAAACCTACTACTTTATAATTTGGACCCTGGCCAATCCTAGGCATAGATTATGAAGAGTTCACCTGAAAATGTGGCTGGTTACCACACCAGGGCTTTGTTCTTTAAAAAACAGAAATTGCATAGGTTCTAAACTGTTTATACACAAGCCTGAATTTTAGACTCAACAGAAAACAGGAGCATCTTTCCCCACATCTGTTCCTCACATTAGAGTAATACAGAAAACTCTCCAGACACGTTGCTCACATTCTTATCCTTCACTTCTGTTTTCTTCAGGTATTGTATTTAGGAAAGAAACAAGAGCAAAAATGAGACAGAGAGACGAGAGAGAGAGAGGGAGAGAGAGAGAGAGAGACAGAGAGAGAGAGAGAGAGAGAGAGAGAGAGAGAGAGAGAGAGAGAGAGACTTAATATAGATAAACACCAGCCAAATCAGAGCCCAGACATAATCCAAGCAAAAACGGGGTCAGCAGGGTGTAGCGTAAATGCTCGGTACACAATAGCACATTCAATAATAATAAACTTTCTGTAATGGCAAGCAACATTCTCCTCAGGCCTCTTTATCCTACAGAGCACCAAAAGGTTGGCACCAAGCCCTGAATGACACCCTCTCTAAGGCTAAAGGCAGAAAAGCAAGACCAAGAAGGAATAAAATACAAATTAAATGTTGTGCTAAATACATTTCACTAGCAAAACCAATGGTATTCCCCAGTCATCTGGGCTGGGAAGCAGGAATTCTTATAATATTGCTGTAAGTGTCTGTAATAGCTATTGAAATTAATGGGCTTTTAGTATCCATGGGGTTGTATGTAAGAACATGGGCATTGTCTGTTCAAAGGGATAGTATAAATCTCCCTTTTCTGACTGATATCTGAGTAAGCCAAGAAAAGTATCTGCAACAAAGACTGTGAAGAAGTGACAGAAAGGTTCATTAAGGAAAGGCACATTCGTCTATGACTGGCTGATATGGACACACAGGTGGAGTTAAGCAAGCCTTAGATAAATTTAAAAAAATCTACTCATTAAGCTTCAACTGACCTATGGATCTTAGTCAGTTTACCATCAGAGAAAATGACAAAAGCATTTTCAGAGTTCATTGCAAGATGTGGCAGATCCAAGCATAATGTTTAATAAACTCTGAGAAATCTGAATAACAAAATGAAATACCAAAATTATAAAAAGGAGGAAATAAAGTAGCCCATAATCCTCACTTCAGTTATAAACACTTTACACATTTTGTGCATAGATCCATCCAGTCATCAATCCACTCACCTATTTTACTATGGAATTTTGTGTCATATGTTATAGTAAATCCCTCATTTATAACTGGACACCTGACCTGAAGAGTCACTTTCTTCTCTGCTTGTCATCTAAACATTCCCCTTATTTTGCTGCCAGTGCTGGTAAGTCCATTCTCCTTGTCTTCATTCACATCCCTCCTTTCCTCAGCTATTCCTATTCATTGATCCCACAAGTATTTATAGAGCACACGTTGCTGATACGAACCAGACAGACTCTCTTGCCTCCAGAGTACCAGATCATCACTCCTATTGATGATCTGAACTCTTAAGGTTGAAAACACAGACGGTTCCTACAGAAGATCTGACTGCTCTTCTACTGCCAAGACTCTGCCTGTGTACCAGCAACAGCTCCTCAGAGGTTACCTGCCTTCCAGACTGATCTGACTTCTAGGATGCCATCTAACCAGAACCTCAAGGGCTCTACCAAATTTACCTTGTCCCTCATATTTACAAATTCCAGTGTCGTCACCTAAGTTGGAATAATCCAACCTAAAATTGTCATGTAGCTCCTTAACATATAAGATTATGAGGTGGAACTTTAGCCCCTGATTTCTAGGACAGAGATTTCAGAAAAGGTGCTCTATTGCACTTCATTGTGGAAGAAGCCAGGGGTGTTTAAATGGTTTTAGCTTCTGAATTTGGTGGGACAGAGCCAGGATGAAAAGAGGTCACAGAAAGAGAAGTCTGGTGAGTCAGGTGTGTTTACTTTTTGTGGCTTTTCTAACAGCGGGGACTTTCTATGTCTGGAAGGTATGTGTGTTCCATTTGCCTGGTTTTTATTTAGAAAGACAAAGAAAGAGGTTTATTTCAGCAGCAAGGCTGGCTTTCTAAAAGTGTGAACATGAGAGACAAGATAGAATGATAGTGAGAGCATCAGGATTCAAGGCCAGCAGTGTGACCTTGAGCAAGTTATGGAACCTCCCTAAGCCTCAAGTTTTTGGTTATAAAGCAGAAGATGATAATAACAGTACTTATGTCATACATTGAAAGTGAGCATAAAACATCAAAGTAAGCATTCACACATACTACTCAGTGTTAGGTAATCTTGTTATTAATGTTAATGGAGGCTGGGCATGGTGGCTTATGCCTATAATTCTAACACTTTGGGAGGCTGAGGCAGAAGGATCACTTGAGACCAGGAATTTATTCAAGACCTTGGGCAAGAGAGACAGATTCTGTCTCTCTCTCTCTAAAAAAAAAAAAATTAAAAATAGAAATAAAACATAATGCTAATGGAAAATTACAATTTGAAGCAAAGGTTGGACAATCCCTTATGTGAAATGCTTCATGCTTCTCAAAGAGAGTAGGATTAGAAAACCTCAAGGTTGCTTTCAGCTCTATGGCTCTCTGATTCTCTACAACATTCTTTGTGTAGGAACAACCACCACCACCAAATTGGTGACCTTTCATTGATTCTTAGTGAGCCGTGGTGGACTAGGTCCTTTACCAGTATTATTTTTCACCTGAGCCACAATCCTACAGGGCTGCATTGTCATCCTCATTTTACACATGAGAAAACTAAGCAAGTGCTAGAGGCTATACTTACAGGAAGAGACAGAGGTTGAATCTTGATCTGAGTCCTTCTAAATTTAAAGCCAATGCTCTTTCCTATGTGCTGTCCTTCTACATAGAAACAGGAGACAAGTTCCTCATCCTCAGATAGTTTTCCAGGACTGGGGTGTCTTTCCTTGTGTTAGTCTGTAATCACATATTGAGTTTCTCTTGTGACCGATAGCAATATAGAAATGGCATCCCTCTGCAAATGGGTTAACTGGGCTTGAGCTACCAGCCATGGTCGAGGATCACATCTCTCTGGACACTCATCTCATGTGCTTAGTAGTCCCAGAGGATCTTACAAGACACTTGGATGGTGAAAAATGTAAACAACCACTTTAATGTAGTGAGTGGGCTTGACGTGGATCAATGGTTTTTTAAAATTTCCTATAAAAATGAAGGATCAAGAGTCTTATGTGTTTTACCTTCGAACAGGGAAAGAGTGATGTTTGAAATCGTATTTAATGCTGGTTGTATGGACTGTAAAGCCACTGCTTCCTATGCCTTAGAAGCTGAGGGAGACAAGGCCAGAAGTAACAATGACAGTGGTAAATATCTTTGAATAAGTCTCTACCAATTATAATCACTAGAAACTAGAGTCTCCTCCTTTCCTTTAGCAATGTCCCAAATGTCTTGGTGTGTTCCTTAAGAGCCCATTACATTTGTTTGCTGTCAACCTCAAAGTCACATTTCATCAAACTGCCTGCCTGCCTGATGGGTGAGTCACCAGTCCTGCCAATAATGGTCTTTCAATGTCACAACAGTGGCTCTTACTGCTGTGTGGCTCCCTCAGAGTCTGGGAAAGCATCTCTGAAGACTGGGGCTTATGCATGTTTATTGGGCTCTCCAAAGGGTGGCTGTCTGTTTTCTTTTAATTAACTTTTGAGGAAATTGGGACAAGTTTATGCAGGACTAGATTGGATTATATTTGAGTATCATAACCAAGACTCTATCCAGTTAAAGTAGGGGCTTATGGAAGTCAGGTAATTAATGGAGTTTTAGCTCAAGTCCAACTTACAGGGGGTCCAGTGGGTCCTTGGACTCATCCTGTGGTCATTTCCCCAGTGCCAGAATGCATAATCGGCATAGACATACTTAGTATCTGGCAGAACCCCTACATTGGCCCCTTCATTGATATGGTGAGGGCCATTATGGTAGGAAAGGCCAAATGGAGGCCATCTGAGTCTCCTCTATCTAGAAAAATAGTAAATCAAAAACAATATCACATCCCTGGAGGGATTGCAGAGATTAGTGCCACCATCAGGATTTGAAAGATGCAGGGGTAGTGATTCCCACCACATCCCCATTCAACTCTCTGTTTTGGCCTGTGCAGAAGACAGATGGACCTTGGAGAATGACAGTGGAATATCGTAAGCTTAACCAAGTGGTGACTCCAATTGCTGCTGTACCAAATGTAAACAAATGTGTTTCATTGCTTGAGCAAATTAACACATCTCCTGGTACCTGGTATGCAGCCATTGACTTGGCAAATGCCTTTTTCTCCATTCCTGTCTGTAAGGCCCACCAGAAACAATTTTCCTTCAGCTGAAAAGGCCAACGATATACTTTACTGTCCTACTTCAGGGTTATATCAACTCTCCAGCTTTGTGTCATAATATTTTTCAGAGAGACATCGATGGGTTTTTGCTTCTGCAAGATATCACACTAGTCCATTACATTGATGACATTATGCTGATTAGATCCAGTGAGCAAGAAGTAGCAAACATACTGGACTTATTGGTGAGATATTTGCAAGCCAGAGGATGGGAAATAAATCCAACTAAAATTCAAAGAACTTCTACCTCAGTAAAATTTCTAGGGGTCCTGTGGTGTGGGGCCTGTCAAGATTTCTTTCTAAGGTGAAGGGTAAGTTGCTGCATTTGGCCTCTCCTACAACCAAGAAAGTGGCACAATGCCTAGCAGGCCTATTTGAATTTTGGAGATGACACATTCCTCATTTCAGAGTGTTACTCCAGCCCATTTATCAAGTGACCTGAAAGGCTGCCAGTTTTGAGAGGGGTCCAGAATAGGAGAAGGCTCTGCAACAGGTCCAGGCTGCTGTGGAAGCTGCTCTGCCACTTGGGCCATGTGATCCAGCAGATCCAGTGGTGTTTGAGCAGAGCCAATGGTGTCATTGGAAGATAGGGATGCTGTTTGGAGCCTTTGGCAGGCCCCCACTGGTGAATCACAGCAGAGGCCTCTAGGATTTTAGAGCAAGGCCCTGCCATCTTCTGCAGATAACTACTCTCCTTTTGAGAGACAGCTCTTGGCCTGTTACTGGGCTTTGGTGGAAACTGAACATGTGACCATGGGTAATCAAGACACCATGCAACCTGAACTGCCTCCATGAAGTGGGTGCTTTCTGACCCATCTATGCATAAGTGGGTCAGGCACAGTAGCATTCCATCATCAAATAGAAGTGGTATATATGTGATCAGTCTCAAGCAGGTCCTGAAGGCACAAGTAAGTTTCATGAGGAAATGGCTCAAATACCCATGGTCTCCACTCCTGCCGCCCTGCCCTCTCTTCCCCTGCCTGCACCAGTGGCCTCATGGGAAGTTCCCTATGATCAATTGACAGAGGAAGAGAAGACTAGGGACTGGTTCACAGATGGTTCTCTATGATATGCAGGTATACCTGAAAGTGGACAGCTGCAGCACTACAGCCCCTTTCTAGGATATCCCTGAAGGACAGTGGTGAAGGTAAATCTTCCCAGTAGGCAGAATTTTGAAAATTGCACCTGGTTGTACACTTGCATGGAAGGAGAAATTTTCAAATGTGCAATTATATGGCAACTCATGGGCTGTAGCCAATGGTTTGGCTGGATGGTCAGGGACTTGGAAGAAGCATGATTGGAAAGTTGGTGACAAAGAAATTTGGAAAGGAGGTGTGTGGATGGACTTCTTTGAGTGGTCAAAAACTGTGAAGATATTTGTATCTCATGTGAGTGCTCACCAATGGGTGACCTCAGCAGAGGAGGATTTTAATAATCGAGTGGATAATGTAATCTGTTCTGTGGACACCATGCAGCCTCTTTCCCCAGCCACCCTGTCATTGCCCAATGGGCACATGAACAAAGTGGCCATGATTACAGGGATGGAGGTTACACAGGGGCTCAGCAATGTGGACTTCCACCCACCAAGGCTGACCTGCCTACAGCCACTGCTGAGAGCCCAATTTGCCAGCAGCAGAGACCAACACTGAGCCCTCCATATGGCACCATTTCTCGGGGTGATCAGCCAGCTACCTGGTGGCAGGTTGATTATATTGGACCTCTTCCATCATGGAAAGGGCAAAGGTTTGTCCTCACTGGAATAGACACTTACTCCAGAGATGGGTTTGCCTATCCTGCAAACAATGCTTCTGCCAAGACTACCATCCATGGACTCACAGAATGCCTTATCCACTGTCATGGTATTCCACATAGCATTGTTTCTGACTAAGGCACTCACTTTATGACTAAAGAAGTGCGGCAGTGGGCTCGTGCTCATGGAATTCAGTGGTCTTACCATGTTCCCCAGTCATCCTGAAGCAGCTAGATTGATAGAATGGTGGAATGGCCTTTTGAAGTCACAATTCCAATGCCAACTAGGTGACAATACTTTGCAGGGCTGGGGCAAATTTCTCCAGAAGGTCAGGTATGCTCTGAATCAGCATCCAATATATGGTACTGTTTCTTCCCTAGCCAGGATTTATGGGTCCAGGAATCAAGAGATGGAAGTGGAAATGGCACCACTCACCATCACCCCATGATCCACTAGCAAAATGGTTGCTTCCTGTTCCCATGACATTTCATTCTGCTGACCTAGAGGTCTTAGTTCCAGAGGGAGGAATGCTGCAAACAGGAGACACAACAATGACTCCATTAAACTGGAAGTTGAGATTGCCACCTGGACACTTTGGGCTCTTCCTACCTTTAAGTCAACAGGCTAGGAAGTGAGTTACAGTTTTGGCTGGGGTGATTGACCTGAACTATCAAGATGAAATCAGTCTATTACTCCACAATGGAGGTAAGGAAGAGTATAGATGGAATATAGGAGATCCATTAGGGCATCTCTTAGTATTACCATGCCCTGTGATTAAGGTCAATGGGAAACTACAATAGCCCAATCCAGGCAAGACTGCAAATGGCCCAGACCCTTCAGGAATGAAGGTCTCAGTCACTCCACCAGGAAAAAAAAAAAAAAAAAAAAAAAAAAAAAAAAAAAACACAGTCTTCCAAGGTGCTTGCAGAAGGCAAAGATATAACAGAATGTGTAGTAGAAGAAGGTAGTCATCAATACCGGCTATGACCATGTGACCAGCTGCAGAAATGAGGACTGCAATTGTCATGAGTACTTCCTCCTTCTTTCGTTAAAAACATGTTTGTGCGTGTATACACTTCTACTAAGAAAATATCTTCATTTTGTTTCCTTTTTGCTTTATCATGTGACGTAAGATATATTGACTTTTTATCAGCATTTAAGTATTGTTAACTTCATGTAATAGTATTTGGGTTAGGGATTGGTGCATTTCCAGTTGAACAAAGGATAGTTGTATTATGTTAGGTATAAACGTCACCTTATTATTGTCTTTATTTGAAGATTATGTATGATCTCAGGAGATGTGTATGGATTCAAGTTGACAAGGGGCAGACTTGTGATGGTTAATGCTGAATGTCAACTTGATTAGACTGAAGGATGCAAAGTACTGATCCTGGTTATATCTGTGAGGGTGTTGCCAAAGGAGATTAACATTTGAGTCAGTGGGCTGAAAAAGGCAGACCCACCCTTAATCTGGGTGGGCACCATCTAATCAGCAGCCAGATCCACTAGAATATAAAGCAGACAGGAAAAAAAACGTGAAAAGATTAGACTGGCCTAGCATGCCAGCCTACATCTTTCTCCTGTGCTGGATGCTTCCTGCCCTCCAACATCAGACTCCAAGTTCTTCAGTTTTGGGGTTCAGACTGGCTCTCCTTGCTCCTCAGCTTGCAGATGGCCTATTGTGGGACCTTGTGATCATGTGAGTTAATAAACTCCTCTTTGTATATATATTTATCTCCTATTAGTTCCATCCCTCTAAAGAACCCTTGACTAATACAGATGGCAAACCTGGAGGGCTCTGAGCAGTTAATAGCAGCACTTCTCTAGCTTCTGGGAAGGGGATGAAGGAAGACCAGTTCAGAAGCTATTCTAACAATACAGGTAGACTGGACTGTGAGGATAGCAGTGGATGTGGTGAAAAGCAGTTGAATTTTGGATATGTTTTGAAGTTAGAGACATCAAGACTTTCTGATGAATTAGATGTTCATGGTGACACAAAGAAAAGTCAAGAATGATACCAAGGTTTTTGGCCAAGCATAAGAACAGAATTGATATTTACTGGGATGAGAAAGATTGCAGGCAGAGTAGGATTTGGTGGGGAAGGTAATTCTGAAGCTCAGTCTTGAACATGTTAAACTAGATGTGCCTAATGATCTCCCCATGTGCATGGAGAATTCAAGTAGGCAGTTGTATGTAGGTTTGGATAAGCCATCTGTGTTAGTCAGGGCTCTCCAGAGAAACAGAATCAACAGGATGTATATACACTGATAGGCACTCACACGTACACACACACACATGAGGAGTGAGAGATTGAGAGATTTATTTTAAGGAATTGACTCACGTGATTGCAGAGGCTTGGTGAGTTCAAAATTCTGATGAAGAGACTCAGGGAAGTGTTGCAGTTTGAGTCCAAAAGCAGCCTGTTGGTAGAATTCCTTCATGCTTGGGAGAGATCAATCTTTGTTCCTCTTAGGCCTTCAACTGATTGGATGAAGTCTACCTACATTACAGAGAGCAATCTGCTTTCCTCAAGTTCCACTGATTAAGGTGTTAATTTCATCCAAAAAAAATCTTCACAGAATACATCTAAAATTATGTTTGACCATATATCTGAGCACCATGGCCCTACCAAGATGAAACATAAAATTAACCATCACACCATCACCATAGTAACCATAGTTACAGTTAATTGGGTATCTGCTACATTTCCAGACATGACACTATGTATCTTACGATATTTATTATTAAACTACCCCCTGAAACACCACAAATAGGTATTATTATTCCCACTGTAAATATGACAAAACTGGCTCTCAGAGATTAGGTAATTTTTCCAATGTCACATGGCCAGGATTGAATCCCATATCCGATTTCAGGGACCATAACCTTCCCCCACTATACCACACTTCGTCCCAACTCACGAGCTCCTTATTTCCTCAAGCACATTATTCTATGTGTCTATGCTTTGTCACATGCTGTTCCTTCTGCCTAAAAAAATCTTTTCCCACTCAACTCACCCTGTTCTTCATCTGGATAACTAGTACCCATTCATCAAGCCTCAACTCAAAGATCACCTCCTCCAGGAAACCCTCTGATTCTTTCGCCTGCCTAGATTTTAGAGGCTCCTCTACGCTCTCATGGCAGTGGATTTTACACATGTCTACAAAAGGGATAATCAAACAGTATTGCTTGGTTTGCTGATCTTTCTTCTACATTAGGCTGTAAATTTCTTGGGAGAGAAGAACACACCTTCATCCTTGTATCTGACAATCCTCAGCAACTAGACTGGTACTTCATAAGTACCCAATGTTTGTTGAATGAATGAAAGAGCAAATGGTGTGTAAAGGAAGGGAAGACAGCAGGGGGCCTGAGGAGGAGCATTGAGAGAGATAATAAGCAACAAAGGAAGGGCAGTACTACAGCATACACAGAGAGGTCTGGTGAATGATGCTAAATTATGCAGTGGTATTGCAAGACTAAAAACTAAAAAGAGGGTATTGGATTCACTGGGGAAAACCCAATGAATGCCACAGAGTGTAAGTGACTTTCTCATCTGGAAAAAAGATTTTATGTATATAAATTTTGGCCAAGCACAGTGGCTCATATCTGTGATCCCAGCACTTTGGGAGGCCGAGGCGGGCAGAACACGAGGTCAGGAGTTCAAGACCAGCCTGGCCAACATAGTGAAACCCTATCTGTACTAAACATACAAAAATTAGCCAAGCATGGTGGCGCATGCCTGTAGTCCCACCTACTCGGGAGGCTGAGGCAGGAGAATCACTTGAACCTGGGAGGTGGAGGTTGCAGTGAGCCAAGATTGCATCACTGCACTCCAGATTGGGCAACAGAGTGAGACTTCGTCTCAAAAAAAAGAAAAAAAAAAAAAAAAAAAAGGAAATGTTGGTGATGCTGGTTGGACCATCTAAGACAATGCTGCAAAGAACTTGCATGTGATCTGGGACATAAAGAAAGGGTAGAATTTGAATAGGTATGTGGACGGGAGTAGGGGGCTATGATAAAACAATAGGCCAAGAAGCATCACATTTTTAAAGCAAGCAGGAAGGCTGTCCCAGACAACAGAGAGTAATTTGGTTGCCCAGGTATGGATGGTATGGAAACAAAACAAAACAAAACAAAACAAAAGTTTAACTTGAAACAAAATATGACTCTCCTCATTCTCTGGCAGGATTCTTTGCTTTTCGGACAACTCATTGCCCACCAGCAGGGAAGAGTGGATCTCACGTCTCCAATATTCAAATCACTGTGGTGTGTAAACTACGTGTCAATTCCTTTGATGAAAAGTGCAGTAAGAACAGTAATAAGTTGAGACATATTTCACATGATGAAAATAGCAAATCTGATAACAACTCATTTATTTTGCTTCTATTATTTCCCAGCCAATTCAAAAGTGACCCAGCCTCTAAATATTTTTTTCTCTGCTTACCTTGGAGCCTCAGAATAACTTTGCAATGGATGATAAATGATATTTTCTCATTGAAAAACAAAATTAAATAGCATACCAGTTGAGGGTGGCTAACCATTTCACATTCCTAAACTTCCAATATAAATGAATCATCACTGGATATAATTGTAAAGAAATATGCTCCCTTAAATATATGCTCTAGCTTTTAGCTAAACCACTGCATTTCTCCAATACTAACACAAACTATTGGAGTCGACTGCTTCTTATAAGAGCAGTAAAAGAGGTTGAAACCCTTTGTGCCTTCTACCAAATTGCAAGGCGGGTTCATTTAATTCATGGGGCTAAATGGGGTCATTTTTGCAGTGCTAATGGAGATTATAGCTTTTTCATTAGACCTGCCATTTCCATAGTAACTGCACAATATCTCAGCAACACACTGATCATAGCAAATACAGAAGTAGGAGTCATTTATTTCTTAGATGACAGTCAATAATTTTTTGTTTGGGAGTTTCATCTTCTATGCATAATACCTTCCATGCTGCAAATATTTAATGTAGGGCTTGGATTTGAGATGCTAAATAGTGTCTAAATAATCTGCTAGATGTTGTAGGATGTTGTGTTTAACCCAGAACCCAACAGACTTTTGAAAAGAGCTGGTTTCCTCTGTTTTTGACTCTCAGTTTCTATTGGTCACTTAGGAAAGAGAATTTTAGACTGAGCTTCCTTTGTGGATAAATGTGTTGCAAAGGCTCACAGAGAAATTCTTACCATCTACAGTTGACCTAATGGAAACAGCACTTCCGTCAGAGAACCCTTATTTTCTGGTGTATCTTTCCAGCCTGTTATGAAATATAGCTGGTGCCTGGTTTGCTAAACTTCCAGATGGATGCCTCTGGGCAAAATTGTCTTCAAATTTGATGAGAAATTTTAAACGCAATTCATATTTTATATTCAACTGTGGTGTGACAAAATGTTTAAAGGTATTTCCTAATACTCCAGTGACTTCAAAAAACGTGACTTACAATAATTTTTCATTTCCTAAATCCTAAATAAGATGGAAAACAATGCAGCTGTTTCTCATTATTCCCCCACTGTGTCTTCAGTTGAGGGCTTGAGAGCCCAGAGCCTCATGCTTTGGGAGTTCAAAATCATTACATTTTTGGTTTTTACTCTAGTTTCCACACCTGTGTTCCCAGAACCCAAAGGGTAAAATGCTGTCCAAGCAGCCCCAGCAATAGCAAGAAACATAGGCAGCCCTTGCTGAAGTTTTAAAATTAACAGAGGATATGCAGAGTTTGGTTAGTTGCAGCCAAAAGTTAAAAACACCCATTATCCGTGGGCCTTTCTGCCAGATAAATCAAGTTCTAATTTAACCACATCCAAACCTGAGTATTGTTGAGGATGAAAGATGTGAATTCGAGTTAGTGGAAAGTCTTGAATTCGAACCCTGACTCTTTCACTCATTGAGTTTATATTGAATTTTTACATTGCTGAGACTTTGTTGTCACATCCTTAAAATCTCTTTCCCACTAGAGTGTTGAAAGGATTGAGTACTATAACATGTTAGAGGCACCTGGAGTGTGTCTCCCACATCAGGTGTGCCTAATAAACAATGAAATACATCTGAACCTCTGAGGCATGTTGGGTATCCAGACTTGCTTATTAAGAAAGAGGAAGCTGAAGCTCCATGGCAACGTCTAATCAAGGGTTTTGTAGAATCTTAGAGTTGGAAAACAGTTGCATTCTAGTCCCCACCATCTTCCCAATGAATGATTTAACTCTGCATCATCTCTGTCTATGACTACTCCTTACAGCTTTCAGGTATGAACGTTTTCAAACACAGAGGAACTGCCACTTCATCATTCAGCCATTTCATTATGAAAAATGAAAAGGGGAGAAATCAACCATTTTGAGGATCAACTGTATCTAGCACTATACAGATATTATTGTACTTACTTAAATAACCACTCTGTAAAGTAGGTATTATTATCCCAATTTAACAGACTGGGAAATTGAGCATCAGATAGTGAATAATTTTACAAGCCTCCATGGATTTACTGAAAATAGCAGTGGTCTCCAAACGTGATTGATATACTGGGAAATAAAACTATGACCTTAATCTAAAATGTCAGAGATTGGTCAAGTTTAATAGATTTGTTCTTATAACTAGCACAATTCCAGTATGTCTGTGTTCTTTATGGAGATGAACAGAAACATCTCTCTCATCTTTTTATAACTTATAGCTTCTCTCCAAGTATAATGCTTGTCTCTGTCCTCTTATGTGATTAGGTAAGAACCCTAGATATGCATTAACAGAAATTTGGAGCTATGCTTTCTATATATTCTGAAATGAAAGCTAAATCCATATTATTCTCAAAGAGTCTATTGCTACTTTAGAGATAACTACAAGCTAGGGAATGCAGAGGTAACGTGTTTTTTTGTTGTTTGTCCTGGTATCCCCAGTGCTTCACACAGTGCCTCATACAAGAGTATTCAGTAAATAATTGTTGATCAATAAAACCTAATATATTCAGAGTGGTGTTGTGATTTATTATAATCTTTTCTTGAATTTTAAGCATGCCAAATTGCCTTTCAAAAAGAGGTTAGGGTATTATGAACCAAGGAATTGAGTTCTTAACCTTCATTTTAGGAAAGAAATGATCTTCTTTCAGTTTGCCTGGTTTGAAAGAGAGTGGTCTCAGATCTAATGGACACCCATAAAATATACATTGTCATTCAGATTCCACAAGTTTTTCCATGTAGTTAACAGAATCATATACCTCTTGGTTTTTCATTTAACAGAGTTTTTTTGGCCCATAAAGAATCACTTATTATACAATTCAATGAAGGCTTTTTCCATTATGGTCAGAATCTGGGAGGACAAATTTTAAAATGCATAGCTTGAGGTTGATAAATGCACCCCTTAGCCCCTCATTTCATCTTTGGGTTACATTTCCCATCACTCCAGTATTTACCTTAAGTGCTCAGGAATTTTGGAAATGGGCAGCATGTATGTATTCCCATTTGCGGTGACCCTACCTCATCTAATCCTCAGCTCAGAAAATAAAAGAGGAGGAGAGGTCTCCGGGGGCATGACAAATCTTAGATATCTTTTTTTTAATATTTAACTTTTCTACAATATTTTCTTTGGAGAGATACTGGACCACGTCTTCCCAAGGCAGTTTCTTTGCCCCTCATCCTTTCCAGACCTCTTTTTAGGCCAGGGCCAATTTTCTTGACATTGGAAGGAAAGACAGCCTCCTTGTTTTCATTTGGAACTGTCTGTTCTTCCTGCTTTACAGCTCATCACTCATTCCTAATCATTCTCCTTCCTCTTTCTTCTTTCCTCTCTCTGATATATTTTTAGTCCTGTTTCTCCCTTAGAAAACCTAAGCCATAAGATCATCTGCCAAGATGGGTTTGGCCATAGGGATAAAGTGTTTAAGTGCCCCACCACTTTTCCCAGGGAATGGTAAGAATTCTTGATATATAAGAAAGTGTGTTGTTCACTGATGTGTAAACAGGGAAGGTCAGGCTTTCTGACAATACTTCTGCATCTCAGGAAGCTAAATTAAATAAATGTTTAAAAAACGAAAAGTAGGCTTTTCTCATCTTAGAAATATTTCTTCTTTTCCCTGCAGTACAGTACATAATTACAAAAGTTGGTTGAAGTAGTATAAATGGGGCATTATTATGCCTTTTTAATTTATGCCGGAACTGTATATCTGTTCAAGTTTCTAAGGTGCATGCAGTCAATTTATCTTACAAATAATGTCTCTGTGATTCAGGAGCAATAATTACATTTTCTAATTCCTTGTACTGGCCATTGGAAGGTATTCAGACATTTATTCATCTATTTAATAAATATGTATTGAGAGGACCCCTGTGACATCTCCCCACATCTACCCAGAGGGCTGCAGTGTCATGGCACCAGCTGGACACAGAGAGGCAGCATCATTGCTGGCAGTTGAGCCTAGTCCACACCCTATATCCTAGAAAACAGGTGGTCTAGCACATCAAGAATGCTACCCCCAGTACATAAGAAACCCAAGCATGTGCCCCTCAGAAGCTGAGAGCCACCTTCCCAGAGTTACCAATATTGATGGCAACCCTGCCCACAGGGATGGGACATCAAGGACCTGAGGAGAGGCCCACCAGGGGTCCTACTGTTGCTACTGCTGGCACTTACATGTACCACCCAGTGACACAAAGACTAGCCTTCCTGTATCCCTGTCTGCACCCCACAGCCTCTACAAATATCTGTAGCCTGAGCCACTGAGGAGCTCACAGACACCACTTACATTGATTACAGCTAAAGAAACCATACAGAGATTACCCTACTGCACCTACTCAGAACCAAAGCCAAAGTACCTCACCTAACCAACACCATAGACATGTCTACAGGAAAAAGTCCCCATAAAAGCTTTTCCTATGAAACTACCCCATAAAATTGGAAGTACTGGCTGTTATACCAGACATGCAGATGTCAATGTAAGAACACAAGAAATATAAAAGCAAGGAAATATGCTGCCTCCAAAGGAAAACAATAATTTGCCACTAACAGACCCCAAAGAAAACAAAATATATGAGATGCATGAAAAGGAATCCAAAATAATAATTTGAAAAAAATTTAGTGAAATACAAGAGAAGATAGATAATACAAAGATATCAGAAAACAATTCATTATATGATTGAGAAAATCAACAGAGACATATATTATAAAAACAGGACCAAATAGAAATCTTAGAACTGAAAATTCCATGAATAAAATTAAAAATACAAACAAGAGCTTCAACATTAGACTAGATTGAGTAGAAGAAAGAATTTCTGAACTTGATGAGAAGTCTTTTGTGATAACTCAATCAAACCAAAAAAGGAAAATAGCAACATGAAAATAGAAAGCCTATATGACATATGGAACATTATTAACCCTTTTCCCATTTGCCCCAAGAATACTTGCCAGCAATATTTGTGGTTGCAGCATTTACCCTGAGACAATTTTGCCATGAAGTATCTCACTTTTACTATTATTTTGGCATCACTCAAACTTTGGAAACAAAAGACATCATTTTATTTATAGCATTCTGTTTTTAGTAGTAGTGTTTCCATTTACAAAATATAGTAATTCTTGATTGTTTAAAATGTCAAATCCTAGAAAATGGAGCATTCCTATGTGTGATGTTAACATTGTTCTCTAACAGTTGTTAGCCAAAAGATTCATTTGGTGGATTTCCAAAATAGATGATTTTGATGATTCAGATGATTCTGACATAGTTCTGTTTAGAAATATAACTCAAAGAGCAGTTTTTACATTTTCACATTGAAAATCAGTCAGATTTGCTTCAGCCTCAAAGAGTATGTCTATATAAAATTAAATGAGCACTGGCAGCAAGTTGCACTTTTTTTTTCTAAGTGGGAAAAATGTTGAGTAAATAAACATTCACACTTTGAGAGTTCCAAGAGTAGAAAAGATACAAAAATGCAGATTCCAAGAGTAGAAAAGATATAAAAACTTATTTAATGAAATAACAACAGAAAATTCTCCAAGTCTTTGGAGAGATATAGACATCCAGATACAGGAAGCTCAAAGTACTAATATAGACTCATCCCAAAAGGCCTTCTTTGAGGCACATTACAATTAAACAGTCAAAAGTTTAACTTTGGAAAAGACGAAGAATTATGAAATCAGCAAGAGAAAAGCTTTAAGTCACATATAAAGGGATCTTCATTAGACTAACAGATTAGACTCAACAGAAATCTTGCAGGCCAGAGGAGAGTAGAATTATATATTTAAAATGCTGAAAGAAAAATTATAAAACTTACAGACAAGAATACTATACCCAGCAAAGCTATCTTTCAGAAATGCAAGAGAAATAAAGGCTTTTTCAGACAAGGAAAAACTGAGGGAATTCATCACCTTTAGTTGGATCCTACCAGAAATGCTTAAGCAAGTTCTACATCTGGGAGCAAAAGGATGACATATACCATTATAAAAACATATGAAAGTATAAAACTCACTGGGAGAGCAGATACACAAATAAGAAACAAAAGCAATCAAATGTTTTTACTATAGAAAACCATCAACCCCCAAAAATAAACAATAAGAGAGAAAGAAAGGAACAAAGGACCTGCAGAACAATCAGAAGACAATTAGCAAAATGACAGGAGTAAGTCCTCATCTATCAACAATAACTTTGAATGGAAGGTTTAAATTCCTTAATTAAACATTATAGAGTGGCTGAATAGACAAGAAAACAAGCCCCAACTATATACTGCCTACAAGAAATTTATTTACCTGTAAAGCCACACTTAGACAGAAAGCAAAGGGGTGACAAAAGATATTCCACACAAACGAAAACCAAAAGCATGCAGAAATAGCCATACTTTTATTAAGCAAAATAGACATTAAGTCAAAAAACATAAAAAGAGGCAAGTTATATAATGATAAAGGGATCCATTTAGCAAGAGGCTATGACAATTGGAAATGTACATGAATCCCACATCAGAGCAGCAGACTAGCAAATATTATTAGGACTGAAGAGAGGGATAGATACCAATACAATATTAGTTGGGGACTTCAACACTCCACTTTCAGCATTGGACAGATAATCTAGACAGCAAATCAACAAAGAAACATAAGACTCAACCTGCACTATAGACCAAATGGACCTACAGAACAGTTCATCCAGCAACTAGAGAATGCACATTCTTCTCATTGGTACATGGAACATTCTTCAGAAAACACCATATGTTAGGTGACAAAAAAGTCTCAACAAATTTTTATTTTATTTATTTATTTATTTTGAGATGGAGTCTCACTCTGTCACCCAGGCTGGAGTGCAGTGGCTCATCTTTGCTTACTGCAAGCTGCGCCTCCCAGGTTCACGCCATTCTCCTGCCTCAGCCTCCAAAGTAGCTGGGACTACAGGCACCCGCCACCATGCCTAGCTAATTTTCTGTAATTTTTTTTTTTTTTTTTCTTAATAGAGACAGGGTTTCACCATGTTAGCTAGGATGGACTCTATCTCCTGATCTCGTGATCCACCCGCCTCAGCCTCCCAAAGTGCTGGGATTATAGGTGTCAGCCACCACACCCAGCCAAGTCTCAACAAATTTTTAAAACTCAAAATCATACCAAGTATCTTAGAACACAATTGAATAAATCTAGAAATCAATAACAAGAGGAACTCTGGAAACTGTACAAATACTGGAAATTCAGCAACATGTTCTTGAATCACCAATAGGTCTACGAAGAAATTAAAAAGGAAATGAAAAGATTTCTTGAAACAAATGAAAATAAAAATACAACATACCCAAACCAATGGGATGCAACAAAAACAGCACCAAGGGGTTATAGCAATAAGTGCCCACATTATAAAAGTAGAAATATTTCAAATATAAACAACCTACTTATGAACCTCATGGAATGAGCAAAGAAAATACTAAACCCGTAATTAGTAGAAGAAAGGAAATGATAAAGAGCAGGCCAGAACTAAATAAAACAGAAGCAAGAAAGCAACAAAAAACTCAATGAAATAAAAAATTGGTTTTTTGAAAAGTTAAATCAACAAACCATCAGCTGGACTAGGAAAAAAGAGAGATGATCCAAATAAATAAAATCAGAAATGAAAAAGACATTATAACTGATATCACAGAAATACAAAGGATCATTAGAGACTATTATGAATGATACTGCATGACTATCATATGTCTATATTGTATGAGTTTTATATGCTGACATATTGGAAAACCTAGAGGAAACAGATAATTACTGGACACATATAACCCACCAAGATTAAATCAAGAAGAAATAGAAAACCTGAACAGACCAACAATGAGTAATAATATTGAATCAGTAGTAAAACGTCTCCCAACAAGGAAAATCCCAGGACTGAATAATTTACTGCTGAATTCTACCAAACATTTTAAGAAGAACTAACACCAATTCTTCTCAAACTCTTGCAAAAAATCGAAGTGAAGAAAATTTGTCTTAATTCGTTCTATGAGGCCAGTTTTACCCTGAAACCAAACTAGATAGGGACACAATTAATGAATGCTACTGGTCAGTAGTTTATCCCTGATAAACATAGATGCAAAAATCTTCAACACAATACTAGCAAACCAAATCTAATAGCACATCAAAAAGATTATACATCATAATCAAGTGGGATTTATCCCAGGGATGCAAGAATGGTTCAATACATGCAAACTAATCAACAGAATGAAGGATTAAAAACCCTATAGTTAATCTCAATTGATGCAGAAAAAGCATTTAATGAAATTTAACATCTCTTTATGATAAAAACTCTCAACATATTATGTATAGAAGAAATAAATCTCAACACAATAAAAGCTATATATGACAAACCCACAGCTACCATCATACTGAACCAGAACTAGAACAAGACAACAATATCTACTTTTACCACTCCTATTCAGCATGGTACTAAAAGTCCTAGCCAGAGGAATTAGGCAAGAGAAAGAAACAAAGAACAATAAGATTAGAAAAAAAGAAAGTCAAATTGTTCCTCTTGGCAGATGACATGATCTTATATGCAGAAAAACATCAAGACTTGCCCAACATCTCTTAGAACTGATAAACAAATTTAGTAAAGTCGCAGGATACAAAATCAACATACAAAAATTAGTAGAATTTCTGCATGCCAATCACAAACTAGCTAAAAAAGAAGTTCAGAATGCAATCTCATTCATAATAGCTACAAAAAATAAAATATTAAGAAATAAATATAACCAAGGAGGTGAAAGATCTCTATAATGAGAAATATAAAACACTGATTAAAGGAATGGAAGGGGACACAAAAATGGAAAGTCAACTCATGCTCATGGATTAGAAGAGTGAATATTGTCGAAATGTCAATACTGCCCAGAGTAGTTTACAGATTTGCTAGGAATTGATAAGGATTTCTATCAAAATACCAATGGCTTTCTTCACATAAATAGAAAAAATAATTCTAAATTGTATATGGCACCACAAAATGCCCTGAATAGCCAATGCGATTGGAGCATAAAAACAAAGCTGGAGGCATCACACTACCTGACTTTGAAATATGCTACAAAGCTATAGTAAACAAAACAGCATGTTACCGACATAAAAACAAATACATAGACCAATGAAACAGAATACAGAGCCTAGAAATAAATTCATGTATTTACAGCTAACTGATTTTTGATAAAGGAACCAAGAACATTGGGGAAGGGCCACCCTCTTCAATAAATGGTACCCAGTAAAATGGATATCAATACACAGAAGAATGAAACTAACTAGACCCCTATCTCTGACCATATGGAAAAATCAACTCAAAATGGATCTTAAAATGTAAGGCTCAAAAACTATAAAACTACTAAAAGAATACATAGGGGAAATGCTTCAGAATATTGGTCTAAGCAAATATTTTATGGGTAAGACTATAAAAGCACAAGGAACCAAAACAAAAATAGACAAATGGGACCACATGAAACTAAAAAGTCTGCACAGCAAAGAAAATAATCATCAGAGTGAAGAAATAACATGTAGAATGGGTAAAACTATGTGCAAACTATATGCCCAACAAAAGACTAATAGAAAGAATAAACAAGAAACTCAAACAATTTAACAGCAAAAACCTAACAATCTGATTTTAAAAATCAGCAAAAGCTCTGAATAGACGTTTCACAAAAGAAGAAATACAAATGACCAACAAGTGTATGGAAAAATATTCAATATCACTAATAATCAGGGAAATACAAATAAAAACTGCAATGAGATATTATCTCACTCCAGTTAGAATGACTATTACTAGAAAGACAAAAATAACAAATGCTGGCAAGGATGTGGAGAAAAGGGAACTCATACACTGTGGTAGAAATGTAAATATGTAGAGCCACATGGAAAACAGTATGGAGGCTTCTCAAAAGACTGAAAATAGAAGTACCTAAGATCTGTCAATCCCACTACTGGATATTTATCCAAAGGAAAGGGAATCAGTATATTGAAGAGATATCTGCACACCCATGTTTATCACAGCACTGTTCCTAAAAGCCAAGATATGGAATCAACTTAAATGTCCATCAACAAATGGAACAATAAAAAAATGTGGTTGAAATACTATTCAGAAATAAAAAATAATGAAATCCTGTCATTCATGGCAACATGGATGATCCTGGAGAATCTTATGTTAAGTAAAATAATTCAGGCAGAGAAAGATGCATACTACATGTTCTCATTCATATGTCGGAGGTAAAATAAAGTTAAGCTCATAGGAGTAGAGACTATCAGAGTCTGGGAAGGGGAGGGGGAAGCATAGGGAGAGATTGATTAACAAATGCAAAGTTACAGCTAAGAGGAGGAATAAGTTCTAGTGTTCTATAGAACTGGCAGGTGAATATCATTATTAATAACTTATTGCATATTCGCAAAAAGCTAGAAGAGAGAATTTGGAATGTTCCCAACACAAATAAATAATAAATGTTTGAGGTCCTGAGTATGCTAATTACCCTGATTTGATCATTACATATTGGATTCTCATATCAAGATATCACTCTGTATCCCATAAATATGTGCAATTATTATGTGACAACTAGAAATAAAAGGAAAAAAGATTAGTACAAAAAAAGTAAATAAATAGGTAAAGCAAAATGAGGCCAAAAAAAAAAAAATCGAATGCCTACATGTGCCAAGACAAGAAAACACTTACCAAGTGTATATGCCTAGGACGTCCCTGAATTCTGGTTATCTAGAATCTACTTAAATTGCTGAAATGAACATCTCCTAACTATTAACACTGTTTCCCACTACAAGACAGTGCTGATTTAATTCTGAGTTCTCCTGTGTTTTCCTAAATATGCCTGAAAAGCATGTTTAGTGAAAATTAAGAACGATTAAATATCCACAATCCTCTATATTTCCCCACAACTCTGATATAGATCCCTGGCCTCTGTGGTGAGTAGTTTAAAAACTTTGCTTTCAAATTTCCTCTTCTCTCTGCCTCAACAGGAGAGGAGACCTCTGGTCAAAACCAAAGACTGCTACTTGGTCACATGCTCTAGAAACAAAGATTTCAAAGGATTTAAAAAGTGATTCTCAAATTTGGTTATAATTAGAATCACCTGGGAAGTTTCTTCACCTATTATGAAAACTTTATTTTATATAGATCATTTTGAACCTCTCTACTTCATTCCTGGGAATTCTTGCCCAATACTTGATCTGCTTGATTTGTTGTTTTTGTTTAAATAAACTTTTATTTTGGAGTAATTTTAGATATATAGAAAGGTTGCAGCAGAAATAATGCAGATTTCCCATATATCCCTCACCCAGTTTTCCCTCATGTTATTATCTTATTTTATTATGGTGTATTGCCAGAACTAAGAAACCAGCAATAGTACATTACAATTAACTATAATTCAGACATTATCCAGATTTCCCCAGTTTTTCTATTACACTCTTTTTCCATTCAAGGATGCAGTCCGGAGTACCACACTGCATTTAGACTTTATGTCTGTCAGTCTCCGCTTGTCTTTAACATGTTACCAGTCTTTCCTTGCTTTCCTTGACAGGTTTAAGGAGTACAGGTAAGTATTTTACAGATTGTTCTTCAACTTGGATTTGTCTGTTTTTCTCATAATTAGAATGGGATTGTGGGTTTATGGGAATAGTACCACAAAGGCGAAGTGCCTTTCTCATCACATAACACCAAGGGATCCATGATGACCACATGGCATCACAGGTGATGTTAACCTTCAATCTTCATCACTTGTTAAAGTCATGTTTTCCAGATTTCTCCACCATAAGTTACTATCACATTTTCCCCTTTTCCTCCTTCATTCTTTGGAAAGAAGTTACAAAGTCTAGCCCACCCTAAGGAAGATGAGGGAAGAATTAAGCTCCATCTCCTGGAAAGGGAAATATGTACACAAATTATTTGGGATTATTCTATAAGAAATGTTTGTCTCATTATCCCTATTAATTCAGTTATTTATAACAGTATGGACTCATGTGTATTCATATTATACTTTGAGTTGTAATATGGTACCATATTTTTAAATTTTATTGCTCAAATCTTTTCAGTTTTGGCCATTAGGAGTTCTTTCGGGTTGGTTCCTGTGTCCCTTTGACATAATGCCATCCTTTTATTTTTTTGAACACTGCCTTAGTTTCTCATAGCACAAGATGCTTCCGGTTCATCTTGTATTTTTCATGCCCTGGCACTAAAATCAGTCATTTCTTCCAAGAAACCTGGTTCTTTTTATTGGAAAATGATAAGTAGTCACCAAGATCTAGAAACTGGGAATGCTAATTGCTGTTGAAGTGTCATTGCTCTTAGTACAGAGCTAGGTAATATATATTTGTATATTAGTCTGTATACACACACATATCTGTAATTGTTTCCGTATCTATTTGGGTTTGTGTGTGTATAGTTAAACATGAGTTCATACTGATGTCTCGAACTCTAATCCAGCCTACAAAGTTCGTTCTAGCCTTCCCTTCTTGCTGATCTGTAACTTCCCTGCCCCCGACAATGAGAAACCTGACTCACACCATGCATTGCCCATTTACTGATCTTTTTACTCCAGTATACAGAAAAAGCTATTTCAGAATTGTTAGTCCATACCCCACCTGGGGAAATTTTAAAGTGCTCACTGTACAAGATGTACCTGAGAGCAATTAAATCAATTTCTGGGGATGCAGCCCAGGTCTTAGAAGTCTTCAAGTTTCCCAGGTGATTTCAATGTATAACCAGGCTGAGAACCTTTGGGTCAAAAGGTCAGCACATGTGGATAGAACTTTTCTTTCCCATCTCTCCCTGTTTACTTCCATGTGACTAAAATGGGGAGAGCTCAGGGCTGCTTCAACATGGAAGGTACAGGTAGTTCAGTGTCCCTGGATTATATTCCCTTCTCTACATCAGTTTGGCAAGAGAGAAAAATCTCTCTTGGGCTCTGTCTCTGAGGCTTCAAATTCTCTGATTGGACTTCTTTTCCATTAGGGTGCATGATCTGATTCTGGCATAAATGGGGAAAACAGACCGAGCCTGCTTCACAGCCTGCTTGACTGGCTCCCAGGTTAAGGAATAAAGTCCCTGCCAGGCGTGTCACAGCCCAGATAACTAGTTCACAGTGTTGAGCACTCGATTGTCAAATAAGACACAGCTAGGACTAAAGTGTTCCTTTACCTTCTGTTTATCTTGCTTTGCCTCCTGTGTATGCATTTCATGTTGTAGACCCTTGGGGGAGAGTCACTGGTCAAGAATGAGATTTGGAAGGTCCTAAATACCCCAGCCTAAATGGATATAGTTTCTTATTTAAAAATTAAACATAAGCAAGTGTTAACTAATAATATGCACCATTTGTATAATACAAATTATTTTTTACTTAAAGTAAGATTAATTTTAATTAAAGTAATACCCAGATGAAGTTTAAAAACCTCAAACCATGAAGAAGAATCTAAAATTCAAAATCTCTCTTTTTTAATGTCCAAATCCTGAAGTAGTTGCTTTAAGTGCATCCTATTTTTTTCTCTTTTCTTTCTTTCTTTCCTTCTTTCTTTCTTTCTTTCTTTTTCTTTCTTTCTTTTCTTTCTCTTTCTTTCTTCTTTTTTTTTGGTGTTGACTGTTACAAGTTTTAATAATATATTTATACCACTCTGGCTTGAATTATTAAGGAGTTTGTTGACTTCTCACTGTGAAAGATGAGAAGTTGAACACATTCATTCAACTGTTTTCATCTCTCTAGCCTCATTTTTATAAATTAGATATATTTTTTCTTGGTCAAGGTTTATAATCTTTATTTAGGTTTCATAATCATAACTGTCCTTTGCGCTTCTGTTAACTCAGAGGTCAGTTTTTCTATTTGTTCATCTTGGTTATTTCTTTTCTGCTGTTTTCTCCAAATATTGTGTGATTTTTGGTTGTCAGTTCCTTTATAATTGAAGATCTAGGTTGATTACTGTGGGTGCCTGCAATGGTTTTCTGTCAAGTTAGCATAGTTTGGTTGTGAAGAACAGAAATCAACCCTGTACAACCTGAGCTGATAAGGAGAAGGAATTCACTGGAATGATTTTGAGTGACATACAGAATTGAAAACAGAGAATTGCCTCTGAAAGAAAAGTACCAGGCTGCTGGGGACAGGTGAGTGGAGAAGACAGAGAACAGAAAGCAATGTGCAGTCTATTTAGGGAGCTGCTTTCAAAATGACACAACTCCAAACACTTTTCTCATTAAGTCACTCCACTTAAGATTCAAACTCCTAGAGAAAGCATTTATTTGGGCCTTATATTCACCTCCTCACAGGGGTAGAAGACATTGTGGTCAACAATTCTACCGTGAACCAATGAGTGGAAGAGTGACAGTTCCCCAAAGGGAAAAGCAAAAGGGGGCAGAAAGAAAAGCTGGCAAACAAACAGAAGTCCACTAGAAACCTTTTCCCTTCCACTTATCTAGGTCTGTTCCTTTTCTTTTCGTTTTTGTAATTTTGTGGCAAAAACGTGCACATACACAAAACTACATAAATGCCTACTTACATATCAGTGCAAAGTTCTGCAATCAGTTACTAGCAACCCTAAAAACAGGAGTGCTGGTTAGCTCTGTTCTCTCCCACTGTCCAGGATGCTCTGTCACCCTGCTTTTCTCATAAGTGATTTCTTTTCCTTCTGCAGATCTTAGTTCAAAAAGGCCTGTTCTGATGTGCAATTTGAAGTAGCCCCCTACTACCTCACACATTTTCCTGATTATTTTCATCTTAGCAGTTCTCAGAATTTGAATTTCTATCTTATATAGTGGCTTGGTTGATTATTGTGTGTCTTTCACCTCTGAAATGTAAGCACAATGGGGGCAGGGAAATGTTCGTCTCATTTTCTGCTCTATGCCTGACAATCACCCAAGTCATGTTTGTTGAATGAATGATTGGCTTATTGTGAGCTGTAAGTGGCAGGGCATATCAACAGTCATGGAGAAAACAGACAGACTGTGGATCCCAAAACTGCCAATGCAAGGAGCATTTTACTCTGTAGTAGAAAAATTTTAAGTATTTCACTTTTGAAAAAAAAATTGGCTTAAAAAAATTAATTTCTGATATGTAGGTCTTGAATTTCCTCAAGTTTTTTTGTTTGTTTGTTTGTTTTTCTCTCAGGACATAATATCTACTCTAGAAATACTCCTCAGGCTGACTAACCAATTTTTCAGAGAATAAGCCTGGAGCTTTAACTTTTTGCTTAGTTAAGTTAATAATAAGGCCTTGTCCTAGAGGCCTCTGCTAGGAGGTAGGAGGTAGAGGGTAAGTGAAAGGCCTTACTGGTCTGGCCCTTCACGCTGTGAGTCTCTAAATAATTACCAGCACTTTTCTGACTTCAAGTTTGGAGCTTTATTTATGGGTGCTCCTCAGGGAAGGAGTGTCTAAGCCTCTGTTTAAGGCAAAGTAGGCATCGTCTGATCTTTTTTATTTTGTTTTTTAATCCCATTAATCTGATTATATCTATTTCATATATTTCCATGATTTCCTCAAAATTTTCTGGCTGCAAGTTGTCCTTTTGTATTCTAGACTCTTATTATCACATAGTCAATTCTTCTTCCTTTTCTTTTTTTTTTTTTTTTTTTTTTTGAGACAAGGTCGCCAGGTTGAAGTACAGTGGCACAATCATGGCTCACTGCAGCCTCCACCTCCTGGGCTCAAGCAATCCTCCCACCCCAGCCTCCCATGTAGCTGGCAGCACAGGTGTTCACCACGATGCCCAGATAATTTTTGTATTTTTTTGTAGAAACAGGGTTTCACCATGTTGCCCAGGCTGGTCTTGTACTAATGAGCTCAAGCAATCCTCCTGCCTTGGCCTCCCAAAGTGCTCGGCTTAGAGGCACAAGCCACCACACTCAACCTATATTTCCAATTAATGAATTTCTCTTGTTTCAGAAGAAATTTGGGGATATTTGAGGTAGATGTATGTACTCAGGCCGCCTTTTGAACAAAATTTCAAAAATATTATCTTAATATTATTTTCCATCTGTTAAAACACCCTCTTGCCATTACTTCTAACAGAAATAACAGGTTAGTTATTAACCAAATGGCTAAACTTGAACATGTTTTAAATTAGAGTGTTCTAACAAGAATACATGGGAATAATGCTATATTGAGAAATATTTTTTCATGTTTAATACTAATTGGACTAGTGTTTTTACTTTCTTTGCCCTTTACGCAATACTCTTTATTTTAATCAAAGATTGCCAAAGCTGAAATCTCCTTTCTTTCAAAATTCTCTGTATTTGGCACTTTCAAAATATCTACCTGTCTAACATTCCATTCATGTTGGGCCCTTAAGAAATTTTTAATTTATTAGAATGAATTTTAAATCCAAGATATACTACCTTATACTACAGTAAGATTTTATAGGCCATTTTGGTATATTGTTATGTTTGAAGGAAAAAATTCAAATTTCAAATATATTAAGTATAAAAAATAAAACTACAAAATTGCTAGAAGAAAGTAAAGAACATATATTAATGAACTTTTGATAGAAAAATTCAGAAATAATACAAAGCACAAATTAAAATAAAAAAGATTAAAATTTTTACTACGTAAAATTTTCAAATTGCATATGGCAAAAAAACACAACATATACAGGATGAAAAAAAATAAGCCACAGACTAGGAAAAGGTATTTGCAGCATATATTAGATATAAGATTGTATCCAGAATATATGAAGAATTCTGGCCAATTAATAAGAAAAAGAAAAACAATACAATATAAAATGGGTAAAGATCACTAAAAATTTTAAAAGGGATATTGAAATGACAAATATATGAAAATACATTCATCTTCTTGGAAATCAGATAAATACCACTAATAATACAACCAAAAATATTTCATGTTTCACTAATTAAGTTAGCAAATTTTGAAAAGTTTAACAATATCAAATATTTGGTGAGATTGAGGAGGACATTAGTTGTTTTTCTATATGGCAGGTTGTAGATTAAACTGATATGGTCACAATGCAAAATAATTTAGCTTTAAAATCAATAACTCACATACACTATGATCAAGCAATTTCACTTCTAGCTATTTACCCTTGAACAGTGTTTCTCAAGCTTGGTAAACATCATTTGGATTACTGTTAAAAGCACAAACTCCTAGGTTCCATCCCAGCCATTCCTCTCTCAGAATCGCCAATGGATGCCTCTTAGATACCTTCTCTTCATTCCTCCACACCTACTCTCCACCTTCCCAACCTACTCTGTGTCACAGAAAGCTGGGCTACATGACAAAGCAGGGCTCCATTTCTTCTAGCTTCAGAGTTGGTTTAGCCAATGGGGAGCCCTGGTAGGAAGGCAGACAGTGGAGTTTAACTCCTCCTTGGAAGCTCTCCACAGACTGGCTCTCTCATCGTTCCCTCAAGGCATGTAACTCTACAGGACATCCTTTCTCCTTTCAGGTTCCAGTAACCTATCTCTTCCCTTCAGGTCTGGGTAGTAAAACCTTAGTTGCTACTAGCTCCAGATGACTGTATTATTCCTTGTTTCATCAAAGCCAGGGGTCAGCAAACTACCAGCCTGTTTTTGTAGTTGTTTAGCTCAGAATAGCTCTTACTTTTTTAAAGAGTTGTGAAAAAGATGATGAAGAATACGCAACAGAAACTGTATGTGGCCTACAAAGCCTGAAATATTTATGATCTGGTCCTTTACAGCCAAAGTTTTCTCATCCCGTGATCTATACTCATGTTTTTTATAAATAGTCCCTTTGTAATTAAACCTGCTTCAATTTTTTTGAGTGTTCCAAGTTTTCTGTTTGGCCCTTGAATGATATAGGGAAGCCTAGGAACCGATATCTGTATTATAAGAGCCTCCAGGTGATTCTTACCTTCAGGGAATTTGAGACTCTGGCCTAGAATAATTTGTATAAATAGTCCCAAGGAAATAAATGTAGTGATATTAATTTTATTAGTCTTTATAATACTTAAAAAAAGGACAAACCGAATGTCCATCAAAAGTGAATAAAAATAAAATAAAACCAAATGAAAATAAATTTTAAAAGTAAAATGGCCTATATCCAGATGGAAGGTACCAATTAACAATATGTGAGAGTGAACAGATCTCAAATACGTGAAAAAGAAAAATAAAGTTGTAGAACCATGTAAGGAAAATATAATGTATATAAATTTATAATGTATATTTTTTATAGTTAAATGTGTGCATTGTTTACTTCTGAAGGGCGAAGGGTTACAGAAGAAAGGGACTGGGATTGGTGGTCAAAGGGTCTGGAGAAGACACTGTTGATTGCTCCATGCTCATATCATCCCTTTTTAGCTTGTCAAGGAATGAAACGGGAAGAACCACATTTCTTGCAGCTAGGATTCCTCCTATGGCTAAGGTTCTGCCAAGCAGAGAGTCTTGTATACAACTGCAATAGAAAGTAAGCATCGTAACATGGTGGTCTGCCTGTGGAAACTCCTGATAAGCTTGATGGTGAAAGCATCTGATTCTTCGGAGACATTGTGGCAGAGTTTTAACTTCCATTGTAGATCCTGGGTAATGTGTGGCAACAGTGATGGTGCTTCTGTTACAAGAGCTCCATGGTGAGGTTGGTAATGCCGTCTATCTCTACTGGTCCTGGCTATGTGCAACCAAGTCTGGTTCTCTGCCCTCCCTGAGATTCTATGTGCTGTTCTATTACCCTTCGAAAAATTCCCTTCTGCTGAAACTCAGAGTGGATTTTGTGGTCTGCAATTAAGAACAGGGATATATATGGGGATTTTTGTTTTATCCATATTGTTTAATTACTTTAAAAAATAAAAGTACATATAATAAAATATTAATTATGGGGATAAAACGTAGTTATATTTTGTTATAATTTTAAAATTTCCTTTAATCTTTTTTTGTCTTTTTTGTTATACTTTAAGTTCTAGGGTACATGTGCACAATGTGCAGGTTTGTTACATATATATACATGTGCCATGTTGTTGTGCTGCACCCATTAACTT
>NW_016809631.1:1102642-1145343 GCF_001698545.2 Rhinopithecus bieti
CTTCCCTTTGTGGGTAACCCGACCTTTCTCTCTGGCTGCCCTTAACATTTTTTCCTTCATTTCAACTTTGTGAATTTGACAATTATGTGTCTTGGGGTTGCTCTTCTCGAGGAGTATCTTTGTGGTGTTTTCTGTATTTCCTGAATTTGAATGTTGGCCTGCCTTGCTAGGTTGGGGAAATTCTCCTGGATAACATCCTGCAGAGTGTTTTCCAACTTAGTTCCATTCTCCCCGTCACTTTCAGGTACACCAATCAGACGTAGATTTGGTCTTTTCACATAGTCCCATATTTCTTGGAGGCTTTGTTCATTTCTTTTTACTCTTTTTTCTCTAAACTTCTATTCTCACTTCATTTTATTCATTTGATCTTCAATCACTGATTCCCTTTCTTCCAGTTGATCGAGTCAGTTACTGAAGCTTGTGCATTTGTCACGTAGTTCTCATGTTACGGTTTTCATCTCTATCAGGTCATTTAAGGACTTCTCTGCATTAGTCATTCTAGTTAGCCATTCGTCAAATCTTTTTTCAAGGCTTTTAGTTTCTTTGCACTGGATTCATAATTCCTCCTTTAGCTCAGAGAAGTTTGATTGTCTGAAGTCTTCTTCAGTCAACTCATCAAAGTCATTCTCCATCCAGCTTTGTTCCATTGCTGGTGAGGAACTGTGTTCCTTTGGAGGGGGAGAGGCGCTCTGATTTTTAGAATTTCCAGCTTTTCTGTACTGTTTTTTCCCCATCTTTGTGGTTTTATCTACCTTTGGTCTTTGATCATGGTGATGTACAGATGGGGTTTCGGTGTGGATGTGCTTTCTGTTTGTTATTTTTCCTTTTAACAGTCAGGACCCTCAGCTGCAGGTCTGTTGGAGTTTGTTCAAGGTCTACTCCAGACACTGTTTGCCTGGGTATCAGCAGCGGAGGCTGCAGAAGAGTGAATATTGCTGAACAGCAAATGTTGCTGTCTGATTGTTCCTCTGGAAGCTTCATCTCAGAGGTGTACCCGACTGTGTGAGGTGTGAGGTGTCAGTCTGCCCCTAGTGGGGGATGTCTCCCAGTTAGGCTACTCGGGGGTCAGAGACCCACTTGAGCAGACAGTCTGTCCGTTCTCAGATCTCAAACTCCGTGCTGGGAAAACCACTACTCTTCAAAGCTGTCAGACAGGAGCATTTACATCTGCAGAGGTTTCTTCTGCCTTTTGTTTGGCTATGCCCTGTCCCCAGAAGTGGAGTCTACAGAAGCAGGCAGGCCTCCTTGAGCTGTGGTGGCCTCCACCCACTTCGAGCTTCCTGGCCGCTTTGTTTACCTACTTAAGCCTCAGCAATGGCAGGTGCCCCTCCCCCAGCTTCGCTGCCACCTTGCAGTTAGATCCCAGACTGCTGTGCTAGCAATGAGGGAGGCTCCATGGGTGTAGAACCCTCCGAGTCAGGCACGGGATATAATCTCCTAATGTGCCATTTGCTAAGACCCTTGGTAAAGCACAGTATTGGGTGGGAGTGACCCAATTTTCCAGGTGTTGTGTGTCACGGTTTCCCTTGGCTAGGAAAAGGAATTCCCTTCCCTGTTGTGCTTCCTGGGTGAGGTGATGCCTCGCCCTGCTTTGGCTCTAGCTTGTTGGGCTGCACCCAATGTCCTGCACCCTCTGTCCGACACGCCCCAGTGTGATGAACCCGGTACCTCAGTTGGAAATGCAGAAATCACCCATCTTCTGTGTCGCTCATGCTGGGAGCTGGAGGCTGGAGCTGTTCCTATTTGGCCATCTTGGTGCGGATCGATCCCTTTAATCTTAAAAAAAAAAAAAATCTAGGCTGGGCACAGTGGCTCACACTATAATCCTAACGATTTGGGAGGCCAAAGCAAGAGGATTGCTTGAGCCTAGGAGTTCAAGATAAGCCTGAGTAAAATGGTGAGACTCTCATCTCTACCAAAACAAAAAATAAAAATATTTTAATTTTTATCCAGGTGTGGTGGTGTGGGGTGGTAGTCCTAGTTACTTTGGAAGCTGAGGTGGGAAGATTGCATGAGCCTAGGAGTTCAAAGCTACAGTGAGCTATGATCACTCCACTGCACTCCAGCCTGAGTGAGAGAGACATTTCCCCTGTCTCTATGAGAAAATGTGTACGTATATAATCTCTGTATAGGCCATATGTTAATTCTCTACTGACCAGATTAAACAAAGATCCCTATTTGTCCATTCAACACAGGGAAAATGTGTTACACTTTCATATTTCAGAAGTAACCCCAAAATTACCTATTAATTACCTAACTTCTCATATTTTTCTACACCATTTCTAGTTTATTACAATTTCTCTAAATCACATCCATCTTCAGGATGTTTTTGTTAAAGGTTCATGTGTGTATGCCTTTTAATTGCCTTCACTCATTTAAATATTATCATTTCCACCAGATTTACTCACAGAAGTCAGAGTTTCAGCAACTTTTCTCATCGTTGCACCAATAATTATACTGCTAAATGTGACCATTTGTTTTGAACATGCTCATAATCTATACATTTATTATATGTGTGTGTGTGTGTGTGTATAAATGAAATAAGTAACAAGCTTTTTTACTTTCACTAAGTGGAGACAGTTGAACACATGTCTCAGGAGCTCAATATTTTGTGCGTGAGATTTTTCAGTAATGTTCACTGCTGTATTTTGTATTACTCACTGTATGCTTGTCAAAAACTCATTTCTTCTCTTGATATGGAAAGTGGGTGTTTTTATAGTTTTCTCTATTAAAAAAGCTTCAATATGACTTCTACTTTCATCTAAGATAGAGTGCTGAGTTTACTCTCCCTCTATAATCACTAAAACACTTGACCAAATATATGAAACCACAGTTTTCAAGACCTTGGCCATCAACCATCCAAAAACAATGATCCCAGACCAACAGGGGAAAAAATGAGACAAGTCTTATGAAGCCGTAGTTTACTGCCTTCTCAGAGAATCTTCAGGTTGCAGCACAGAAAAGGGAAATACAGACAAAGCCTGGTGTGCTCCCTAAGTTGAGGAAACAAAGTTAAGCAGCCAGAACTCACAGGACAGAATACCAGAGGGGGAGAAATATAACAGAGAGCAAACTCAAGATTTGCAAAGGGATGTAGCCGAGTACCACCTAGCGCATGCTGGTGATAAAACGACCCAAGGCTAGGGAAAGGGTCACACAAAAATTAGAAGGAACACATTCAAAATTCACACAGGGCTGGAAAACTTAGTGTCTGCAAGTTTTTTATATCTGTATTTATTAATTTTTGTCCTGAATGAAACATGAGGTTTCTGGGTCAGAGACAAACTTTTAGTTACTCAGAGGACAACTTGTGTCAGTCCTTCAAGCTCCAGTCCCCCAAAGGGCAATCTGCTGAGGACCAAAATCACTTGTGTATACCTGGGTTTTGTTTTGTTTTGTATTGTTTACAACAGGAGAGCAGTCCTGAAATTATGACTCTCACAGCTTTTATAGGGCAGCTGACACATCTGCCCCTCTTCTTTCCAGAGAAAGGGAAAGAGGTGGCTTTTAATATAAACAAAAGCACTTTGGGGGAAAAGAGGTAAAGGTTCCTAAGCCAATGACCCTTTGGAATATAAGTAAATAGCTCCAGAGGAGTTGTTTCTTTTTTTTTTTAATTTATTTTCTTTTTTTTTTTTTTTTTTTTTTTTTTTTTTTTCCCGGGACAGAGTCTCACTCTGTCGCCCAGGCAGGAGTGCAGTGGCACGATTGCGGCTCACTCCAACCTCCACCCAGGGGAGTTACTTCTAAACTTCTCCAGAGGTCTTAATCTACAACTCCCAAGTCGTTTGCCATTCAAAACTCCTTTAATCCAGGTGTCAGCAATTTTTGCTCAGAAAGCCCTGATCATGTAGCATTGTTTCTTGACTTTTGTTTCCACCAGCCAAACTGTAAAACATTATAATTCAGAAGAAATTTGGTAGTCAGAAGGCACATACCTCGGCAATGAATTTAATTATACCTAGAATAAATGTATGGCCAACCTAAAAATATTAAAAGTATTGCCCCAAGCAATCAAACTATTTCCAACAAGAATACAAAAGTATTCAATGCCTAACAAGGTAAAATTTGCAATGTCTGCCATCCCTATCAAAGCTTATTAGGAAAATATAGTAGCCCTCAACAAGAATAAAAATTAACAATTGAAACTGACTCAGATGTATAAATGTTTCAATTATCAGACAAGCACTTAAAAATTATTATAACTATATTCCATATGTTCAAAAGCTAGAGGAAAGATGGAACATTAAAATATGGAAGATATAAAATATTCTTATTGAAATTCTAGAGGTGAAAATTATAATGCATGAGATGAAAAATGTACTTGTTTTGCAAATATTTTCCCTAGGTTTATGGTTGCTTTTACTTTGTCTCCAGTGTCTTTTGATGCACAGATTTTAATTATATTTTAATATAGTCACATTTATCAATCTTCTTGCATAGTTTGTGCTTTTCATCTTGTGTAAGAAATGTTTCCTCACCATTACCAAGGTCATAATTTTTTTACATTTTCTTCTAAAAACATGCCCACTACCCTTAAAATAATCCCCACTTTCTGCTTAAATTCACCAGTAATAGTTTAACTGGTACAAAGTTTCTTGCAGGGGAGTACTGTGACAGCTTGCTTTTGATTGAAGAACAGTTCTTCTCTACCAGGGAACATCATTCTCTCTGACCAGGCACAGAATTTCAGGAGAATTCCGCACTATGTGATGAGTAAGGAAGAGGACATCAAACCAGCCATATTAGTCACATGGACTCTGGCAATCAGTGGGTTGACAGACACCCCAGCTCTATCATCCTCAAGTCCTTGTAATTTCCTGAGGTCACCAGCCAAGAAGGAAAGTAGTTTATGCCCAAGAGAGTTCTGGATCCATAACAAGGAAAGAAATAACTTCCACTAAGAGTTCTGCTCTCAAGATCCATCAGACTGTACTTGAGAAACCGTGGCACCAACCATAAAAGATAAGGGCTTGGTGTTTTCAATGTCTGAGCATGAACGGCTTAAATTTCCCGTTAACATATTTCTGCCATGATTCATGGTGCTCCTCATTTTACTTCCTGACTCATCTTCTTTAGGAGGTCACACTCAGCTTTTAATGTTCGGCTAGCCTCCTGACTCCTCTTTAAATAAATGAATGATTAGAGGAGGGGATGAAATCTTAATTCAATCTCAATGACAGACTCTGTTTTGACAGAAGCAAAAACAAAGCAGAATAGGTTCTGGAGGCAGGAAATGTCAGTTATCACTACTCCCTTACATTGAAGATTATAATTCTGCTTTTGAAACATCCTTTGAAAATTTCGTATAGAAAGATGCAACTTCTTTAACTGTCTTATTTGTTTTTTTCTTGCATAATCATACCACATTACATTTACAGCATTTTGCATTTATTATTCCAAGTGATTTCAGTGTTATCAATGCAACATTCTTTTGATTGGATTGTTCTTCAAAAGGAAAATTTTACAATCCACTATTTCTTCCCTATATTGCTTAAAAGAATGAGAATGCTATCAGTTACATAGTTCAAAGTACATATAGGAAAAAAAGGCGACTTTGACCAGAAGAAAACATTTTCTTTAAATTATCATCTCCCCTTACAAAATTCTGATAAAATTACAACATTCTTTACCTTATTTCTCAGTGTATGGAATAAATTGAATTTTGTTTTGCCTTGGAGTAGACCATGTAGCAGAACAATATTAAATAATCACAGTCTGTGGTTTTCCTTTTGGACTTTATTGAAGCATGAACTGTGAGGGGCAATGCAACATTTTTTCTAATTGGCCCTTGTATGAAATTCTAATGCTAGACTCAAAATTCTACCTCAGTTATGAATTACTAGTGAGGTTATGTGAGGTTCTCAAAGCCAGAAAATAGTTGGTTATAATCACAAACAGCCAGTAAAACCTTGGCCAGAAACTGGTGTTAAAGGGCTTTGAGCAAAATTAAATTCCATGGGATAGGGGTGTTCCACACCTCAGGTTCTAGGCACATCCCATAGCATTGTGACCTGCAGCACTGAAACCGCAGACCCAATCAGGACCAGGCCTAGAAGATATTTCCCGAAAATAAGGTGCTTCCCTAGGAAAGAGGTAGTGATTGAGATGGTGTCCATCTGCAAATGCAGATGTTTTGCTAATGCTTTCTTGTCTCTCATAAGACACTATACCCTCATTCTTTGTTGGCCAGAACAACTTAGATGGCAACATAATCAGAACTCCACAAAAATACACTGAGGAAGGCCAAGTTTATGTTTGTGGCTATCTTATTTGCCGTATAATCTCCCTTTCTTTTCCTTTTTATTCTCCTGGCATGCAGAACCTTCAATACTGTTCCCTGACTGCCCAACCATTTCCCTGGGCACTTATAGAGGCCTGAGTTCTCTAAGTAGAAAACTCTTCCCTCACAGAATTCACTTGCCCTGTTCCCATGACTACAGCCTCCCTGAGAAGGGCCGAAGATGAGGGCAGTGTAAAAATTGTATGTCTTCCAACTCAGAGATCCAGGGTAACCTACTCAGGCTGCAAGCTAGTATTATGACGGGTTAGTGGGGAACAAACCACAAACTAAAATTATAGGTCATGCCTGAATGTAGGGTAGAGAAAATTACCCCAAACAGCAAGTCACTACTTTCTAAACAGGGAGATTTTATATTTTTAATTGCATTATAAAAAACTGAGGGATTTCTGTTCCTTATATGAAAGTTCCAGAGTCCCTAATGCAGAGAGAGAGAGCAGGGGTAAAGTACTGTCTACAGTGACAAAATCAGCAGACACTGAGGGCTGAAGGAGACACAGGTCTCCCTCCGATCTGTCTTCATTTATCTGGTTTCTACCCATTGTTCCAGCAGTGAGCTTAGTATGATTGTCTTCCAAACGCTCCTCCGTGTTCTATCCCTACCCCACCATCCCAGTAGGATTTTATGCTTTCCTTAGCCACGCCTGTGTCATAGTTTTATTAGGTTGGTGCAAAAGTAGTCGTGGTTTTTGTCATTGAAAGTAATGGTAAAAACCGCAATTACTTTTGCACCAACCTAATACTATGCAGTCCTGTCACCACTGATGTATTTCTCTGTCGCTCATCATAATGTAAGTGTCATGCAAATACACTGTGTCTTATCTGACCTGTTATCATGGGGCTTGGCACAGGCGTGGCATATCATAGGTGTTCACACAGTGAGGTTAGGAATGCATAACCTCATATTCACGAAGCAACCACATTGTTCATTCAGCTTTATGTTCATACCAAGTATCAGATAACCAGAAGTATGAACAGTTAAAGGTAACAAAAAGATGCAGATGGTACCACCTATACATTATCTACTCTATCAAATGTTCAAGAACGTGGCTTAGAACAATTGTCTAGAATGTACTATCAGTCTGCCTGGATTCTGATAAAAATGGAAGGTAGTGAAAAGAATATGAGTGTGTTTGTCAGGTAAAGATATTTTGCTATTGGCCTTTTCCATACAGTGACTGGCATGGGGCTCACTCATCTTTCATGGTTGCCCATGAATAATATTGGCTTTTCCTTGGAGCCATGAGCTTTGCTTGTGAGTCAGGAAGAATCTCATTGTTTGACCCCTCAGGGAGTGAGATATCTAGCCCAAAGGCTAGGTGCTTCCAAGGATTCTGGCAAGAGGAGCAAACAGACAATGTAATGCTATATAGAAGCATGCCTTGTGTGGGAAAGAGAGGGAGGGAAGACTGTAGAAAGGCCTTTGCAAGCCAGAGAAGGTATCAGAGGAAAAAAGGGTAGCGCATGCTGGCCAAGCAGGGGATAGAAGGGACAAAAGACACAGGACAAGTATTTGGGGCCAGGCACACAGGGGCGAGCAGCATCTGGAGAGAGAACTCCATGACCTGTTGGCTCTTCTGCAGATGCTTCCTGGTGTTGAGCTGGCTCCAGACAGGCAAAAGCCCTCACTGACAGCTGGTAAGCAATATTGTGGTTGTAACCAAATCCTCTGGGAGTTGGTAAACCATTTCCATGATTCTCATGAAAATATGCTTTGTTACAAAGTGAGACTGTATCTGCTCAGCTACAGGGTTCATAGAAATTTGCTACAGCATCCCTTGCCATTGAAATACCAAAGGACCCAAATGTCTATTTTAAAGTTAACATTGGCTGCACCTTAACCAAGAACAATGACAGTCCAAGGACCAAGTTCAATAATCACCAGTAGTGCCTCATATATAATTATTTGGTGAACATGACTAAATAGTTTTGGCACCAAATCTATGTCAACTTACCGTGTATGGGAAAATATCAATATCTATTGAGCAAGTAGGGTGCCAGGCATTATGCTGGAAATTTTACCTAGTCATCTCATTTAATTCTCATAAGTAACCTATGAGATAAGACTTTACAGATGAGGAAATTGAGGCTCCAAGAGGTGAATTAAATTGCCCATGACTGCACAGCTAGGAGGTAATAGAGGTATATTTTGTAGCTGTGTCTATTAAACTCTTTCCATTTGCAACAATAATAGCAATAATAGTTATGGCAAATATTTATATAGTATTCATTCTGTCCTCAAAACATTTAATATATGTTAACTTAAATCTAAGACCTCAAATCATGAAACTACTCCAAGAAAACATTGGGGAAAGTCTCTAGGACATTGACCTGGGCAAAAAGTTATTGAGCAATACCCCACAAGCACAGGCAGCCAAAGCAAAAGCAGACAAATGAGATCACATCAAGTTAAAAAGCTTCAGCACAACAAAGGATACAATCAACAAAGTGAAGACACAACTCGCAGAATGGAAAAAAAATTTGCCAACTACCTATCTGACAAGGGATTCATAACCAGAATACATAAATAACTCACACAACCCTATAGGAAAATATCTAATAAGCCAGTCAAAGGAGGGCCAAAAGATTTGAATAGGCATTTCTCAAAAGAAGACATAGAAATGGCAAGCAGGGATATGAAAAAGTCCTAAACAGCATTGATCATCAGAGAAATGCAAATCAAAACCACAATGAAACATCATCTCACTCCAGTTAAAATGGCTTGTATCCAAAAGACAGGCAATAAAAAACTCTGGCAAGGATGTGGAGAAAAGGGAACACTTGTACACTGTCGGTGGGAATGTAAATTAGTACAACCACTATGGAGAATTGTTTGGAGTTTCCTCAAAACACTAAAAATTGAGCTACCATATGATCCAGCAATCTCACTACTGGGTATATACCCAAAAGAAAAGCAATCGGTATATCGACAAGATATCTGCACTCTCATGTTTGTTGGAGCACTGTTTACAATAGCTAACATTTGGAAGTAACATAAGTGTCCATCAACAGGTGGGTGGATAAAAAACAAAATGTGGCACATATACACAATGGAGTACTGTTCCGCCAGTAAAAAGAAGCATTTCCAGTCATTTGCTACAACACAGATGGAACTGGAGATCATTATGTTAGGTGAAATAAACCAGGAAAAGAAAGACGAACATCACATGTTCTCACTTATTTGTGGGATCTAAAAATCAAAACAATTGAACTCATGGACATAGAGAGTAGAAGGATGGTTACCAGAGGCTGAGAAGGGTAGCAGGGGGTTGAAGGAGGTGAGGATAGTTAATGGAAACAAAAAAAAGTAGAAAGAATGAATAAGACCTACTATTTGATAGCACAACAGGGTAACTATAGTCAATAATAACAGTACATCTTTTAAAAACTTAGAGTGTAATTGGATTGTTTGCAACTTGGGATAAGCACTTGAGGGGATGGATACCCCATTCTTCAAAGTGTGTTTGTATGTATGTATATATATATATAGACACACACACACACATAAGGAAACTGAGGTTAGAGAGTTGAAGTAACATGTCCAGGGTCGTAGATATTAAAGGGAAGAGCTGGGATTTAATGCAGGAAGTCTGATTCCAGAAATCACACTCTCAATACATTCTATTGTCTCTGTTTTCAAATATTTGAGAACTAAGTGCTTTTCATAACTTTAAACATTCTAGACATTCTAGGGAATGTCACAAAATCCAAAATGGCATCAATAAGCATCTAAAGGGAAATGTGCCTGGCCAGAGTCTTAGGGATGAGGGATGTGACAACCCAAGTAACTGAATGGGAAAGCCCCTGAAACCTCTGGCAATATAATGGTTCTGCAACAGATTCCCACTCTGACACCTGACCTTAGCCCAACACCTCCTGCTGGAACTTTGGAAGTTCAGGACAGAAGCCTCAAAGGATTCTGCAGAAGCCTTGCCTCAGTGCTGAGGCAGGATCTACCTCCAACATCAGCAGCTGCCCCACTTTAGGACTCCCATACCTTCTGCTTGCCAGATCTAGATCTGAAAGATGGGAAAACATATAAAATCTATAAAAACCGAGCATGCACTTGATAGGCAGAAAAAAGTTCAGGTCTGAAAGGTTGACGGGGCACCCTTTTTTTCCAGGACTGCTTGCAATGTGCTTCATGAAGAACTCAGTCACCTCTGAAGGACAGGCTGCCATGGGAACAGAGTGAGCTGAAACATCTGGAAGCCATGCAGAGTGAGTGACCGACCATCTTTGTTTGCCAAGGACTGAGGGGGCTTCCCAGGACAGAGAACTTTCAATGCTAAAAACCAGCTGGTCACCCTCCACCCATGTAATGGTCAACAAGAACCCCAGGGATTCCTCTGCATTCCAGCACATTCCATTCATGCCATGCTATACCATTCACAGCTACAGAGCTGCCCAGTCACGCACACGTGTTCCGACTGTGAGCATTTGGACACCCACTTCAGCGCTTACTGCTATAACCGCAGCACTCACTTCCTTAGAACAGCTGTTTTATTTGCAGCCCTGGTCTGCTTAAGTCAGATGAAATTATTTTCACAAGTTGCTGTCTCATAGCCAGAGAAGAGGCAGAGTTTGATGGCTTGTTTAGAATTTAACTCTATCACCTTGAGTTGCTGAAACTTTGAATTGGTCACAGAATAAACTGCTATCAATCTGGGTTACAGGAGTCAGATATGAATGATGATGCATTTCATCATTTTCATTTTTATTTTTATTTCGAGATGGAGTCTTGCTCTGTCACCCAGGCTGGCGTGCAATGGCACTATCTTGGCTCACTGCAACCTCTGCCTCCCAGGTTCACACCATTCTCCTGCCTCAGCCTCCCGAGTAGCTGGGATTACAGGCGCCTGCCACTAAGCCTGGCTAATTTTTTGTATTTTTAGTAGAGATGGGGTTTAACCATGTTGGCCAGTGTGGTCTCGAACTCCCGACCTCGTGATCCGCCCACCTCGGCTTCCCAAAGCTCTGGGATTACAGGCATGAGCCACTGCACCTGGCCACATTTCACCATTTTTTAAATTCTCAGTTACAAAGTAGTACCTGGAACTGGTTCCAAAAAAAAGTTTTGACTAATTGTTTCACATTCAGTTTTTCAACCCCTGTATATAATTAGCTTCTTGGGAGTATGTATACGTCTGTGGGCAGGGCCACCTGGTGTTCCTTGGGAATCCTGAAGATTAGGCAACTTCGCCTATGAGCATTTAAAGTGCAGTCAGCCCCATTTAAAAATGACCATTATAAGCCACACCGAGCCCCTGCCTTTAAGAGAAGCCTCAGTCGAGGGTCAGGTGTGGTGGCTCCTGCCTGTGTTCCCAGCACTTGGGGAGACTGAGGCTGGTGAGAAGATTGCTTGAACTCATTAGTTCAAGAACACCCTAGGCAACATGGCGAAATCCTGTCTCTACAGAAAATACAAAAATTAGCCGGGTATGGTGATGTGCACCTGTAGTCCCAGCTACTTAGGAGGCTGAGATTGGAGGATGGCTTGAGCCCACGGAGGCCGAGGTTGCAGTGAGCCATGATTGCACCACGGCACTCCAGCCTGGTGACAGAGTGAGACCACTCTGTCTCAACAACAACAAAAGCACAAAGGTCTCAGTCTAGTTAGGGAACTGCAAACACAGAATCCTGTAAACCCCAGGGATTACAGATGTCAGGAGCTGTTATTATGGATTCATTTCTGACCCACAGGGGATGAGAGGAACCAGGTGTGAGTTCAAGCACAAAAGTCCCTGCTGACTGCAGTGGCACCCTTCCAAAGTAATCCCCTGACTTTGTGTCTCTTCTCCTTTGGGAAGGCCGATGCGTGCCCTGAGACTGTCACATCTAGAAGAAAAGCTCTTGTAAGTTGTGTGCCCTCCTACCTTCTCCTCTATCCAGCACATGACCAACCCTGTGGTTCAACCCCAGAGACTGTGCTGCTCTCTCTGGCAGAAGTGCCTACTGGAGCCACATAGTCTCTGATTATACCAAAAGGATCCAGCCCTGAACAGATGGCCACCTTGCTCATATTGGACCTCCTATCTGGCCAAGATAACAGCATTATCTATCTAATGAGCAATCTAGCAAATGAGGTTGAACATGCCAGTATCATTCCACATTTAAATGTCCCAGCTGTTGGCTCCCAGGCTGTGGGCCGTGGAGCAGGCTGAGTTGGGCCTGAGTATAAAGTATGGACATGAGATGGGCCTCTCAAAACAACCAGGGCACCAGATGGAGTTAGAAAGCATTACTTGCATTTAGATTGAGTCTCATAACCTCTTATGAACCAAGGGAAGACTGGCCAACTCCCATCAGGGAAATGTCATTACAGAGTGTTTAGGGAACAGCTATTTTCCTGCTGATAGGAGCAGCATGTGTTATTTACTGTATTATCTATTGGAGTGATTCTTAAACTTTAGCTTTTAGAAGATCACCTGGAGGGCTTTTAAAACACAGGGTACGTCCTTGTGGGGCCTGAGAATTTGCATTTCTAGCACGTTTCCAAGTGATGCAGATGCTACTAGTTCCAGGATCATGCTTAAGAAGCACTTATTTACAGGAAATAATACCATATCACAAATATCTTCTCCAGACTCAGTCCTTATAAAAATTATTGTGAAGTGCCATATACCAACATACCCACATATTTAGTAGAAAAAGAAGGGGAGGGATACTCACAGCTAACATTCAATCACCTAAATAGCAATATTTATTGAGCACCTACCATATGCAAAACCACAGACTGAACTCTGTAAAGGTGAAAAGGGAGTGTCAAATTTGGTAGGAATCAGAATTAGAATACTTTTTTTGGAGGCCACTGGTCAACATATATAAAAAACCTTGAAGTGTGCCACTCTTTCACCAAGTAACTCCGTGTCTAGGAATCCTAAACCAAGAAAATAAAGATGTGACAAAATTAAGCTAGAAAAAGTTCAATGAAGCTTTTTAAAAGTGAAAAGGTAGAAGTCTAAATGGTTGGCAGATATATCCTTATATACACACACCTCCCCCGACTCTCCAGATCAGTGGTTCTCAAATGCCTCGAGGCAGTTTTGATTGCTACAGCGCGAGAGTAGTTTGCTCCTAGCATCTAGTGGGTAGAAGCCAGGGATGCTGCTAAATAAACCTCCTGTCATGCACAGGACAGTCCTCACAACAAAGAGTCTTCTGGCCCAAAGTGTCAGTCAAGAGTGCCAAGATTGAGAAATCTTGACCTAGACGCATGTGCCAGGGGATTCCAGCAGAGCCACAATCACTATAATAGCTGCCATTTCCTAGAATCAGGCTGCCACCTGAATAATGAAAGAATTTGTTCCCCTCAAAGCTTCATACTGTTGAGGTAGGGAATAGAATGGTGGTTACCAGAGGCTGGGAAGGGTATTGTGGTGGAGAGATATAAAGAGGAATTAGTTAGTGGGTTAAATATATATATATATATATATACACACACACACATACATACACACACACACATACAGTAGGAAGGAATAAGATATAATACTTGGTAACACAATAGGGTGACTACAGTTAACAATAATTTATTGTGTATTTCAAAATAATTAGAAGAGTAGACTTGGAATGTTCCTAACACTAAAGAATGAAAAATGCTTGAGGTGATGAATATCCCAGTTACCCAAATTCAATCATTGCACATTGTGTGCTTGTTTCAAAATATCACCTGTACCCCATCAGTATGTACATTATGTATTCATAACATTTTTTAAGGTCTCATGCTGTTATTTCTGTGTCCTGGAGCTGTTTCAAATGAATTCATGCAGTTCATGTAGTCCTTCTCTCTCCACTTCTGCCTTTGTGGTGCCACGTGCAAGAGAAGTCCCTTGGGAGCAGCAACTCACTCTGCATAGATGCCTGCACCCTCCAGGGAAACACTGATGGGGCCAAATGTGCTGTCCCTGGTGTGCCCAGAGCTAGCTAACACAGTTCTCAGGCATCGACACCACTATGGCCCTGCAGGCTTAGAGAGAATCCCCTGCCCACCTGTGTCTCATTTAGTTACCTGGAAACCAAAGACGTACTATTGGTCAGTCTCATGGAGTACCCTGTAAGAACAGTTATTCCAGCTTCTGCCTATAGCTGCTATCGATAACACTCCAATACAAGCGTGGGTGGCCCAGCCAGGAGACCAAAGAGCTAGGAAAAGACTGTTCTGTCCTTTTGTATCTAAAGCACCTGAGCCAACCACTTTTCTACTCCTATAAAAAATAATCTGCATGCAAATAAATATTTTAAAAGATGTACACAAATACAGGTAGACTAAGTACTATAAGTTCAGAGAAAGGCTCAATTATTCCAGTTGACATTCTCCACAGCAGGCTAGAGGTCCCTCACCAGCAGCCACATTAGCCAGGCTCATTCCCATTCCTTTGCCTTCACTTATTCTCCAATAGAAGGTCTACTTGTCTCCTTTCTGTCTATCCAAATCCTATTATCTTTTGAGACCTAGTTCTCATCTCCTCCAGGAAGGTTTTGACATCAGATAGAATGCTTTTAGCTATTAGTGAGGGGATTTTTTAAAATTTAGTTTTATTATTTAATGTAAAAAGAAAAAGTCTGCAGGTAGAGAGTTCCAAAATTAAGCAATTCAATAGCTCAGGGACTTTTCCTTAATTCTCTTGATTTTTGCCTCAGAGTCACAAGATGGTTGCCATAGCACCTCATCATTGTGAAAACACCCAAAGGCCCAGGAAGTAAGGAAGAGATGTTCTGCCTCTCTCTTGCTGGAGGCATAAGAAGAAATTTGATTAGAAGCTTCTATATTTTTCTTTGTTAAATACATTATTTATATCAGGCAGTTTTAGGTTGACAACAAAATTAAGAGAAAGGTAGAGATTTCCAGTATACTCCCTGACCCGACACATGCATAGCCTCCCCCATTATCAACATCCCTCACCAGAGTGGTACATTTCTTACAACTGACGAATCTACATTGGCACTTCATCATCACCCAAAGTTCATAGTTCACATTAGCATTAACTCTTCGTTTTATAAATTCTGTCGGTTTAGACAAATGCATAATAAAATGTGTTCATCATTATAGTATCATACAAAATAGTTTCACTGCCCTAAAAATCTGTGCTCTGCCTATTTTTTGTTTGTTTGTTTTGAGACAGACTCACACTCTGTTGCCCCAGCTGGAGTGCAGTGGCACGATCTCAGTTCACTGCAACCTCCGCCTCCTGGGTTCAAGTGATTCTCCTGCCTCACCCTCCTGAGTAGCTGGGATTGCAAGCACATGCCACCAGCCTGGCTAATTTTTGTATTTTTCATAGATAGGGGATTTCACCATGTTGGACAGGCTAGTCTTGAACTCCTGACCTCAGGTGACCCACTGTGCTCTGCCTATTCGTCCTTCCCCTCACCCCCTCTAATCCCTGGCAACCACTGATTTTTATAGTGTCGTCATAGTTTCACCTTTTCCAGAATGTTATAGAGTTGGATTCATACAATATCCAGCCTTTTCAGATTGGCTTCTTTCATTTCGTAATATGCATTTCAGTTTTCTTTATTTCTTGTCATGGCTTGACAGCTCATTTATTTTTAGTTCTGAATAATATTCCATCATCTGGGTATACCACAGTTTATCCATTCACTGACTGAAGGACATCTTAGTTGCTTCCAAGTTTTGGCAATTATTATACAGCTGCTGTAAGCATCCTTGTGCAGGTTTTCATGTGGACATAAGTTTTTAAGTATTTTGGGTAAACACCAAGGAGTGTGATTGCTGGATTGTATAGTAAGATAATGTTTAGTTTTTACAAAGCCACTAAACTGTCTTCCAGAGTCGCTGTACCATTTTGCACTCCCCGAGGAATGAACAGAATTCCTGTTACTCCACAGCCTTACCTGCATTTGTTATTGTCAATTATCTTACTCTGTTTGTACTGCTGTCACAGAATACCGCAGATTGAGTAGCTGCGGTATTTTATAAAGAACAGAAATTCATTTTCTTGCGGTTTTGGGTGCTGAAGTCCAAGATCAAGGCACCAGAAGGTTCAGCTGTCTGATGGGGGTTTCTCTCTGCCTACAAGATAGTGCCTTGTTGCTGCATCCCCTGGAAGGGAGGAACGCTGCATCCTTACATGGCGGAAGGCAGAAGGGTAAGCAAGCTGAATGCTGTACGAAGCTTCTTTTATAAAGATCTTAATCCCATTCATGAAAGAGGAGCCCTCCTTCATGGCATAATTACCTCTTAGGCACCACCTCTTCATACCATCACACTGGCTATTAAGTTTCAACACCTGAATTTTGGACAAGACACATTTAAACCATAATATCAATGTTCCAGATTTTGGCTGTTCTAATAAGCATGTAGTGGTATCTCATTGTTGGTTTAATCTGCATTTCCCTGATGACATATCACATGGAACATTTTTCATATACTTATTTGCTGCCTGTATAAAATGGGCAAAGACCTTGATAGATAACTTAGCAACACTTTTGGTAAGGTATCTATCAAGGTCTTTCCCCATTTTAAAATCAGATTGCTTTTCTTATTATTGAGTTTTAAGAGTTCTTTGTATATTTTGGATAACAGTCCTTTATCGTAGCAGTCTCCAACCTTTTTGGTACCAGAGACCTGTTTTGTGGAAGACAATTTTTCCATGGACCTGAGTAGAGTGGGGGGATGTTTTGGAGATGATTCAAGCGCATTACATTTACTAGATTCTCATAAGGAGCATGGAACCTATACCTCTCACATGCACAGTTCACAACAGGGTTTGCACTCCTGTGAGAATCTAATGCCGCTGCAGAGCTGGCAGGAGGCAGAGCTCAGCTTTGCTGCCTTGCCCGCAGCTCACCTCCAGCTGTATGGCCCTGTTCCTAATAGGCCATGGATAGGTACTGAGGGTTGGAGACCCCTGCTTTACCAGATGTGTCTTTTCAAACATTTTACCCCAATCTATGGCTTATCTTCTCATACTCTTGGCATTGTCTTACGCAGAGCAGAAATTTTAAATTTTAATGAAATCCACTTGATCCGATTTTTACTTTCATGGATCATGCCTTTAGCATTGTACCTTAAAATGTATTAGTTGGGCTTAATACCTGGGTGATGGACTGATCTGGGCAGCAAACCACCATGGCACATGTTTACCTATGTAACAAACCTGCACATCCCGCACACGTATCCTGGAACTTAAAATAAAAGTTGATTAAAAAAATAAGAAATAAGCATTGAAAAGTTATCACCATACACAATGTCTTCCAGGTTTTCTTCTTATGTTATCTTCTAGGACCTTCATAGTTTTTCATTTTACATTTAGGCCTATAATCCATTTTGAATTAATTTTATGAAAAATGTGTGGTAAGGTCTATGTCTAGATCTTTTGTTTTGTTTTGTTTTGTTTTTGCATGTGGATATCCAGTTGCTCTAGCACCATTTATTGAAAAGACAATCTTTGCTCCATTGTATCGACTTTGTTCCTTTGTCAAAGATCAGTTGGCTGTATTTATGTGGGTCCAAATCTGGCACTGTATTCAGTTTCATTATTTATTTGTGCATTCTTTTGCCGCTACCACACTGTCTTGATCACTGTAGCTTTATAGTATTGTAAAGCCCCTCTCCTTCTTGTCAGAGAGGAAATTCCTTCGCAGGGAGCATACATCCTTCCCTAATAGATGTATATTTATTTATTTATTTATTTTTGAAACAGATTCTCACTCTGTCACCCAGGCTGGAGTGCAGTGGCTCACTGCTACCTCTGCCTCCTGGCTTCAAGCAATTTTCCTGCCTCAGCCTCCCAAATAGCTGGGATTACAAGTGTGCACCACCACACCCAGCTAATTTTTGTATTTTTAGTAGAGATGGGGTTTCACCATGCTGGCCAGGTTGGTCTTGAACTCCTGACCTCAAGTGATCCACCCGCCTCAGTCTCCCAACGTGCTGGGATTACAGGCGTGAGCCACTGCACCTAGCCATAATAGGTGTATCTTTATGCATTATTGGTCAGAACTGGCCAATCTTCGGGATTATTAGGATTGGCTTTAGATGTAACATGGGTCATTCCTTGTGCCTGGAGAAGGATCCCACCTTATCTTAGCACATTGCTGCCCCATAAAAAGAAAAGCACAGGTGCTTTGGGAGTACAGAGGAGGAGGCTGGGCCTGATCCTCTAGCCTACAGAGCAGAAAAATATAATCTTGTATGCTATGCAAAGTTCACCTCAGAAGTTGTTTGAACTTGTTGATGACAAGAACATATCAAGAAGGATATAGACTCAAGGCCACCAAACTCTCCTTGCTATTTTCCCATCATTCACTATGCAAAGCTCAGTGAAAAATGACGCAATGGAGAGAGCATTGTAGTGAAAGTTGGCAAGCTGGGGCTGGAGTTCCAATCCTAACACCAAGGAAGGGCCTTAGCCAAGCCACTCACTCTCTCAGAACCTCAGTTTTTGTCACTCCTGGGAATCTACTATTCTCAAATACAGAAAATGGCACTTTGAGGAAGCCGGAAACCCAAAACAAATGTATTTCTCTTCCACTGGCATAGGCCTCCTCTTCACCCTTCCCATGATATGGGAAGGTGCCATGAGTCATAGCCACATCCACTCAGAACTCCTGAGTCCCAACAGCAGAAGCTGGAGGCTTAACACTAAAGCACTGAGACCTGGAACTCAGGAATACTGAACAGAGAATCTGCAAGGGACAGAATAGAAATGTTTGGAACTTCTAAGCTACTAAACCCAAGAAAACGATTCTACTCAAGACACTGGGTATTTTTAATTGTATTGGCTGTCATGTGATTGGCTCCCACTCCCAACTAGTCTACTACTCTGAGGCAGTCAAATCATTATCATTATTACTGTCATCACTGCTCACATTTGTTAAAAGTCTCCCGTTAGCCAGACATTCTGCTAAGAGCTTTGCACATTTTTACCTTATATGATCTTCACGACAATCCTTTGAGTGGATTCTAATGTCATCTCATTTTTACAGATGAGGTAACAGGCTTAGAGATGGAAAGACAGCTGCACAAGGTCACACACCTAAAGTGGACTTGGCTAGAACCATGCTGAATGCTATTTAGCTGCAGAAGGTGTATTAGTCCATTTTGCATTGCTGTACAAAAATACCTGAGACTGGGTAATTTATAAAGAAATGAAGTTTATTTGCCTCATCGTTCTTCAGGCTGCAGAGCATGGTAGCAGCATCTGCTTAGCTTCTGGCGAGGCCTCAGGAAGCTTTTACTCATAGAGAGAGGTGCAGGAAGAGCAGGCGTGTCACATAAGTTAGAGAGGGAACAAGGAGGAGAGAAGATCCCAGACTTTTGCAAAAATCAGATCTTATGTGGACTCATTACTGCAGCCAGAGCACCAAGCCATTCATGAGGGATCTGCCCCATGAACCAAACACTTCCCATCAAACCCCATCTCCAACACTGGGGATCACATTTCAACATGACATTTGAAGGGGACAAATATCTAAACTATATTATAAGTTATCTTTAATGTTCATTTTCCCATTCCCAGAACATATTGTGGAGCCTGTCACACGGGAGATGCCTATGAAATGACCTGGGGATGGATGAACACAAATTGTGTCATCCAGGATGAGCTAATCCTCTTATAGAATTAAAGGCCAGGAGTTATAAGGACATTAATTGGAAGAGAAGTGTCTTTCTTTCTTCTTTCTTTCTTTCTTTCTTTCTTTCTTTCTTTCTTTCTTTCTTTCTTTCTTTCTTTCTTTCTTTCTTTCTTTCTTGTGCTCCATACTTTCTAGGAGATGGCTGGTGAGGTATCTCAGAACCATTTCATACATGCAAAATTTGTGGCCAATTGGAGCTAATTGTTAGAAGAGATGAGAACTGTGAAAACAACTTAGGCTTCCTGGTTTCCAGTCCCAATCTCTTCTCAGGCCAATGAGAATGAACAGTGAACATTGTTAAGTGTGTTATTTAGCAATCTGACTTCCAACATAATCTAGAATGATCTTTAACTGCTAGCTAGTCTCTCAGTTGCTCCCACTTACATTTCATTTTTGTTCTCAGTACCATTTTCCACTTTCAGTTTGAGGCTATTCTCACTAATTCTCATTGGCTTCATCATTCAGTCTTTGACACACAAATCAGACCAGATATCAGAACAAATGTGCCCAGAGCAATTACAGCAGATGGGTCATGCTGTGAAATGACACTGTGCTGCAGTATAGCATGCTTTTTGCCCATTTCAAGAATGACATATTTTGCATTTGGAAAAAAAATAATTGGATTCATGTCTCCTATCCTTCTACTTCCTGACTCTCAGTTCAGTCACTTCCAGGATATCCACCATGACTGGGTGTGAAATGACCTTTATTAAGCTGCAAGCAGAGGAGAAAGAAATACTGGTCACTTCCACTTCTGGAGCTGTCTTCTTATTTTCCATCAAGAACCCTTAAACTCAATTCAGGTTGGCAAATATTTGCTGAACTCTTACTGTTTCCCAGTCATTACCTTATACACCATCCTAGGCACCAATGAGGGAATAGAAAGAAGGATGGATGAAAGCTAGTTTCTGTCCTCGATATCTCTATTACAAGGTAGCATTTGATCAATCACATGAGAGAGCTACACAGGGATACAGGAGTTCAGAGGAGGAATAAGATGTTTCCACCCAGGTAATCAAGAAAAGTGCATGGTGGAGCTGCTACTTGAATTGAGCCGGGAAAGATGGGAAGGATTTCTGCAACCAGTGTCAGAGAGAGCATTCCAGACTGAGGGAGCAGCACAAGCAAATGCATGGAGACAGGGACACACAGAACATGCTCAAGGAAGGCCCCACAGTTTGATTAGGCTGGACGGGGTGTGTGTGTCATGAATCTTGCAAGGTGAGGCTAGAAATGGAGTGTGGAGGGTCTTGAAAGCTGTAGTAAGGGACTTGGACCTTGATCTGAGAGGGCCACGAGTGTCGAGGTGGGGACAACTTTCCTTAGCACATATTTCTAGGCAGGTTCATATCTAGGGGAGAAGTGTTATTAATGCTCCTTCCTGTATGTCCATCCCTCCCTAAACCTTCTCCTTATGAAAAGAAAAGTTGCAAATCTAATTGGCAGAGCCCAAAACATTCATTAGGTCTGTTTTTTTTTTTTTTTTTTTTTTCTAGTGGGCAGGTGCTGAGCTTCACAGACAGAATCCAGGCCTCAGCCTGCTCTCTGTCATTTCTGGTCCCTGCCCAGTGGACCCTCTTTCTGCTTCCTGTTTCCATGTGATCAGTATCCAGGGTCTGGGCTCTAAGAATGAAATCAGACTTTGCTCCATCATCTCAGCCATCCAGTGTTAAGAAGAAGGGAATAAGATACAACTGCATATTTTTAATACCTACTCTGACTTCTGTGAAAGTGGCAAAAAAAAACAGGCTATGAGATGTACCAAGGAATCCTATTGATTGCACAGGCTCCAATTCCTGGGCTCATATTCCTAGGCTGAAGACATTCTCTCACCATGCAGAACTCACGTTCCTCCCTTTAACCTCATTCTCCATATCTAGGGCATAAACAGTTCTCAGGTCTGTCACTAGATATCCCCATCTGTGGTGACACATCTAATGATTACTTATTCTTACTCATTTGGATGTGGGCGTTTTTCTCATGAGAATGTCCACACTGTGCAGAGGAGTCCTGCTGTCAGATGTGTACGAGGTGTTCTTGGTTTACCTTAATTTGTGATAAGAAGATTTGAACATTTGCAGATCCCTCTCCTTATTTTGTTCCTCCACAAGGTCTTTTGTAATCTGTGTACAGTACTCTGAATCCACTGACTTTACCTATTGAATTTCTTCTTGCTAACCCTGATACATTTCCCCTTCCAAGTCAGAGAGTAACCTGTCTGGTTAATACTGCCATCTTAATTGTCCCCACCTGTCTTCCCAAACATCTTGGTTTCTAAAAAGGTGCCTATGATAATCTTTCCTATCAATTCTTCTTATCTTTCTTGTCTGATATTATATTGTAAAATTACACTGTAAAAAGAATATAATACTAATTAGATTGTAAAAAGAATATAATACTAATAGGAGAATTATAAAGATCCTGTTATAATTCCCCCCTCTAAGCGATTTACAATATTAACTTTCCCAATCCCTTCTTCCAAATGGTGACATCTTTTATGGACCCTTTTGCTGCATTGAAAGTGATGTCTTTTGGCTTCCACAGTGTTATTCTATGTCTTAATTCTGTTGTTCTAAAAAATGAAAATACTGCCACCACCCAGAGTATTTTTAGTTGTTGGGTCACTTCTTCTGAACTGAAGCTGTCTTGACCCTTGACTTCCCCAGGCGCTGAAAGCAAACTTTCTTGTTTTCCTTTCATTTCATTGCCCTTCTGAGTATCAAGGAATAATAGGAAATGTACCACCCTGAATCCACGCCCTTGCCTTGCTCTCTGACTTGAGCAGCTTTTACAGTAGCCTGCATTGTCCCATTGTCAAGCAGCCAGGTGTCTGCTGCTACCACCTCTTCTGCTACAGACCGCTCATTTTGCAGGGCCAGCTGGTTCTTCAGTCTCTCTTGAGTATCTCATGACAGTGTCTTGCCTCATGTGCGTGCTGTACACCATCTGCCTGGGGCTGCTTATTGCCCCTGAGGAGTGAGACACCAAGGCACCCACGTAGCACCCACATGTGTGCTACCCAGAAGTATGTGGAAGTTGATGCACAGGAGTGTATAAATTTGGCCAGCTGGACACAGGATGAGGATGCACTTTTCTATTTCTCAGCCTGTTATCTTCAAAGGATACCTCAGGCAAGAGATTTATATGGCCTCTCAGAAGACTTCCTGCAAGACCCCATGGTCATCTTGCCAACAAAGCAGTGGTCAGCTTGAGAATTCACCACCTGTTCTTTGCTGTTATGCCTTCTCTGACTTACCTTCCCCTACCCCACCTTTTTTTTTTTTTTTTTTTTTTGAAACAGGATCTTTCTCCAAGCTGGAATGCAGTGGTGCCATTATAGCTCACAACAACCTTGAATTCATGGGCTCAACCAACCTCTCAACCAATTCTCTCACCTCAACCTCCCAAGTAGCTGGCTCATGATAAGGTTTTAGGTGTCTTGATGGTATCCAAATTGGCTGCTGATTTTGTCCTGGAGAAACACAAGCCTAACCTTTACCCCAAGTTATTATTTTACCTATTTCTCAACTTTTTGTTATTAGATCTCTCCACCAAATCAGTTGTTCTGCTTCTGTCTTTGCAGCTGGTTTCTGTAGATGCTGTTCAGCTGCTGATAACATCTGGCTTTGGGGCAGGCTCAAAAAATTTAAAGTTAATAATGCTAGATTCAGTTGTATCTGTGGTGTTCCATATTCTCTGTCTCCCACTTTCTGCTTTTGCAACTGCTGTTTTAGGGAGGGATTCATTCTTTCCACTATGGCTTGTCCTTGAGAATTGTATTGGATACCAGTAATGTGTTTAATATTCCACATAGAGAAAAATGTAGCTAGAGCTTGGCTAGTATAGCCTGGGGCATTATCTGTTTTAACAGAGGCTGGAATGCCCATCACTGCAAAACACTGCAAAAGATGACACTTAACACAGGCAGAAGACTCTCCTGTTTGGCATGTAGCCCAGACAAAGTGAGAAAAGGTGTCCACATATACATGTACACAAGCTAGTCTCCCAAACGAGGGAACATGTGTGACATCCATTTGCCAAAGAGAGTTAGGTTCCAGTCCTCGAGGATTGATGCCTCCTGTAAAAGATGAGGAATATACCACTTGGCAAGTTGGGGATTGCTGGATAATAGCTTTAGCTTCTTTCCAGGTAATGCTGTATCTGCGTTTGAGACCAGAAGCATTAACATGGGTTAAATTGTGAAAGTGTCTAGCATTAGCTATTGCATTAGCAACTAGGCAATCAGCCGTTTGATTCCCTTCAGTCAAAGGTCCTGGAAGAGGTATATGAGCCCTAATGTGAGTGATGTAAAAAGGGTGCATTCTACTCCTAACTGCTGTTTGCAATTGGGTAAATAAAGTCATCAGTTGTTCATCTGTACAAAATTGTAACTGAGCATTTTCAATTAACTGTGTGGAATGAACCACGTATGAAGAATCAGAAATCACACTAATAGGTATATCAAAAGCAGTCAATACCTCAATTACAGCTACAAGTTCCACTTTTGAGCTGAAGTATAGGGCATCTGGAAAACTACTTTTCGATCCGGAATAAATCGCTCTACCATTACTAGACCCATCTGTGAAACAATGAAAATGCTTAGCAGGCTGCACATTGTTTACTGCAGGAATTGTAAATAAAAACCATTCATAGTCTTGCTCAGCTAAAGGGATAGTAAAGAAACAGTCTTTTAAATCTATGACTATTAAAGGCCAATTTTTTGGAATTATAGCAGGAGAAGGCAATCCTGGCTGTAATGCTTCCAGAGGTTGTATAACTGAATTGATGGCTCTTAAGTCAGTTAACATTCTCCATTTACCTGATTTTTTCTTAATTACGAAAAGTGGAGAATTCCGAGGGGAAAATATTGGAGCTATGTCCCATTTTCTAATTGTTCAGTAACTAATTTCTCTAAAGCCTCCAGTTTCTCTTTACTTAGTGGTCATTGTTCTATCCAATTTGGCTTATTTGTTAAACATTTTAAAGGTATAGGTTCTAGAGGCTTAACAATGGCTACTATCAAAAATTATTTCCTAATCTTTGGTGGGAACTTTGTTTTTCTGCTTGAAGCAGTTTTTTCAAACCTTGCAAATTTTTTTCTAGTCCCATACCAGGGACATACCCCATTTCATGCATTGTATGTTTGAGGGCTATATAATTGTTCTGGAATTAGAACTTGTGTTCTCCATTGTTGTAATAAATCTCTTCCCCACAAATTTATAGGTATAGAAGTTATAATTCGTTCAATAGTCCCAGGTTGTCCATCAGGCCCTTCACAATGGAAAATATAGCTACTTTGATATACTTCAGGGGCTTTACCAATTCCAACTATGTTAAATTGAGTGGGTTGAATTAGCCACGTGGATGGCCAGTGCTGTAGAGTAATGATTGAAATGTCTGCTCCTGTATCTACCAAACTTTAAATTTATTTCCTGAATAGTTATTTCACAGGTAGGACATTTATCAGTAATTTGATTTACCCAATAAGCTGCTTTGCTTTGTTTATTTGTGCTTCCAAATCCTCCTGTTCATTTAATTTCACTTTTTCACATTCCCACATACGGCACAATCAGGAGCTGTGCTATGCGCTCTCCTGGTTCTGCTTTCCAGGGAATAGAAGTAGATATAACAATTTGAATTTCCCCATTGTAATCTGAATCAATGACTCCTGTATGTATTTGTACCCCTTATAAACTAGACCTTCCTACAAGTAATCCCATTGTCCCTGCTGGCAAGTGTCCACAGACTCCTGTTGGGACCTTTTGTGGGGGTTCCCCAGGCAGAAGGCTCACAGCCTTTGTGCAGCATAAATCTACGGCAACACTATCAGCTGTAGCAGGGTACAGACGTTGTACAGGACTGAAGGAATGGCCTAAGCTGGAAATGCCCCAGTTTAGAATGGGGCTCGGGACAGGCCCCTCATGGCGTTTCCCGAAATTGGGTTCCCTTCTTTATCAAACTTAGAGGGACACTGATTAGCCCAATGTTTTCCTTTTTTACATTTTGGACATATTTCAGGCTCAGCAGTTTTCTTTTTTCCCCTATCTGGTGGCCTGACTTGCTGATTTTTTCTATGTTCTTTTTTAGTATGACCATGCTTCCCACAGTTAAAACAAGCTCCAGGACGTGGAGTATTTCCTTTATCCACTCTCAGTCCTGCCATTGCCTGTGCCAACAAAGTAGCTTTATGCAGATTACCTCCAATACTATCACAGGCCTTGATATAATCAACTAAATGTGCTTTCCCTCTGATAGGTCGCAGAACAGCCTGGCAATCGGGATTAGCATTGTCAAAAGCTAATAACTGCAACACTATATCCTGAGCAGCCGAATCTGCAATCATCTTTTTAAGAGACTTCTGTAACTGAGCTATAAAATCAACGTATGGTTATTTGGGTCCCTGTTTTATAGCACTAAAGGAAGGATATTTTTCTCCACCTGAAGTGATTTCTTCCCAAGTTCTAATGCACACTCCTCTANCTGCAATCATCTTTTAAGAGACTTCTGTAACTGAGCTATAAAATCAACGTATGGTTATTTGGGTCCCTGTTTTATAGCACTAAAGGAAGGATATTTTTCTCCACCTGAAGTGATTTCTTCCCAAGTTCTAATGCACACTCCTCTAAGCTGTTCTGTGACATCATCCTACATGACCAGTTGTGCATCTAAACCAGCCCAGCCGCCATCCCCCAAAAGTTGGTCTGCAGTTATATTAATCTGAGGTTGGGCCTGGGCATTGCAAGTAGCCTGAATGGAAGCTTCATCTGCCCACCAAGTTTGAATTGTAAGAACTGAGCAGGAGTTGGACAAGCTCGAGTAAGAGTGTCCCGGTCAGTAGGAATCATCCGACTGGAAACAGCAACATTCTTTAACAGTCCCATTGCAAAAGGAGAACCTGGTCCATACTGATTTATAACTTGTTCAAATTCTTTGAGTAATTTAAAAGGAAAAATCTCAAATATAGCTAAACATTTCCCTATTGATCTGGGGGGTGTATTCTAACAGGGAACTCTCAAACTTCTAAATCACCCTCTCATCTAGCTTGCTGAATTCCTGCCTGAATAGAATTAAGAGTGGTCACTTGAGGTGCTGCTCAGTCACTGGGTCAACTACTTTTCACCCAGTGTCCTCCAGAAAAGAAAGATCTGGAGGGTCTTTTTCTTCAAAATAATAATGGGGGGCGTGGTACAGCAGGGTAGGGATGAAATTCTCCCTCCTTTGCTGCTTTAGCTTTAGGTGGCAAATAAACATGCTCTGTAATCTCTTCTGTTACTTCCCCCTTATCATCAGTGTGGAAGAAGTTCCAAGGTGGAATGAACCACAGCCCACACTTGTCCCATTGTCACCCTGATGCTTCCAAGCTCCCCTTCTTACTTACCACGGGGATTGCTTTAAGAGTGCTCAGGTGTCCTCCAGCTAGTTCAACGCTCTTCAACCACTGCTCCGGTGACCCTTCGACATGGATTCGAGCCCCCATGATGGATGCCACTTGCCAAGACCAGCTCAGCTGGGGAGACCCTAACCCAGTGGTGCTAGAGGAATTAAAAACACTCACAGAGAAATATAGAGGGGTGAAGTGGGAAATCAGGGGTCTCACAGCCTTCAGAGTTGAGAGCCCCAAACAGAGATTTACCCACATATTTATTAACAGCAAGCCAGTCATTAGCATTGTTTCTATAGATATTCAATTAACTAAAAGTGTCCCTTATGGGAAATGAAGGGATGGGCCGAATTAAAGGAATAGGTTGTGCTAGTTAACTGCAGCAGGAGCATGGCCTTAATGCACAGATCACTCATGCTATTGTTTGTGGCTTAACAATGCCTTTAAGCAGTTTTCCACCCTGGGTGGGCCAGGTGTTCCTTGCCCTCATTCCCATAAACCCACAACCTTCCAGCGTGGACATTATGGCCATCATGAACATGTTACAGTGCTGCAGAGATTTTTTTTTATTGCCAGTTTTGGGGCCAATTTATGGCCAGATCTAGGGGGTCTTGTTCCCAGCAGAAAGATTTCCATCTAATTGGTTTCCAGAGAACCCAAGCTAAGAAAGAAGCCACAACAACCAGGTTAAACAGTGGGGTTTTAGCCCCTCTGCTGCTTGTAATGTTATAGTGCTCTTACTGTGGTCACCAATATATTGCATAAATGCTTTATTGCCATATCCCTAAACATCTTTTCTCTAGGACCACTCAAATTTGCCCTCAAATGGGAACATATGTAAGGAGCATAATCACCCCCAAAGGAGCCTGTTCCATATATTGCATGTTTAACTCAGGGGCTCCCATGTTGCAATCTGCAGTTAAATCCATCTTGTCCTTCTAGAGGGACCTGAGAGCCTTGCTCAGGGTCACTGCTACAACACCCAGGAGAGCTGTAAGTGGGGCTTCACTTCCCCCAAAGCCATCTACTGACAACCTCACATCTGTGATAACTGTGTCCAGAATTGGGTCACGACTTGGCCCAAATCCACAGAGCTCTGTATAAAATGTCTGGTTCTGGACATCTTTGGTATGTGTCCAATGTGAGTTCTCTGAAGCTCTGCTCAACTTCTGTCCTAGATGGAGTTCACAAAACATTTTAGCCCAGATTGTCAAAGTGGAAGTTGCCAGGGTAACATATTAATAAAAAACAAATTGGATTTCCATGGTTGGTTACAGAAGGCATAGCAAAACCCAAACATATACCCCATTGTCCTGAAGACTGAATACTCCAAAATGGGGGAGAGACAAATGGCACTTCTGGGTACTAAACCCAGCCTGAATCTCTTCCTGTGCAAAATCATGATCTCAAGTTGTATATTCAATTGGCTGAGATCACCCTACCCACATTACTAATAGCCAAACTATGTAAAAAGCAATTCAGTAGATTATAATAATTACAACTACCTGTCAGAAAGCATTAATGATGTGACAAACTGAAAAGTCCTGTACATTTCATTATTTAACTTAAGGAGGACCATCAATCCTCTACAGAGAATCCCCCTTAAGGGGGCAGAACAGGCGCCTGATTACCTGGTATCATGCAAAGGATTTTAAAATCATACTTAAAACTTTTCTAGAAAGGAGAACAGTTGATGCCTGATATTCCACCATTTGTTCTTCATTCCTTTGGATTCAGTCGTTATTTCTGGATAAGATACTAAGAGCCACTTTGAGAATTAAAAGCATTTCTTGCTGTTCAAACCTAAGCAGGACTTTTTTTTTCTTTCCCAAGTAACCTTATTTGACTTGAAAGAAAAACTCATTTGTTGAGAAAGAGGACATGGACTGGGGAGCCTATGGAAGTAGATCTAGGAGGGAAAACTTGAGGCTCCTAGAAGGCTGAGGAGATCCGGGTGAAGAGCCTGTCAGGGATTCTGTATTTATTCCACAGCTTTTCCTGCAGATAACCTCACTCCTCTCCAATAACTAAGCATTCATAGAGAAGGTTGACTAGCTATAGCGTGGGAGACTTAAGGGTAAAAGTATTCTCTGCTAGTAGTTGCTAAGATGGGCTTCTGGAGGGAGAGTAAGCTTTCTGTTCACTGATATTTGACCCCTGGAAGCAGTCATCACAAGTCTCTACCAGCCTTGAGCTTATCGTCTCCATTTTCACATGCATTTCTCATTTCCTTTTGGGTTCTTGCCCGCATTTTTGTTTTAGAGAAATGCTAGAAACAACAGAGATTGTTGATGGTCTTAGGCCATACCTTCAGGAGGAGTCTCAATTATAACTCCTTTGGAGGATGCACTGCCAAGAGAAATCTCAAACAAATGCCACTGCTTCCATAAACTAGCCATGTAGGAAGCCTTTTCTGGCTCTTTCCACTATCTCGGATGCCAACATCAAGACAGTAGTGAGAGTTCATCAGCCATGCCCAATTTGATCAGTCCATCTTCCACTTTATTGCTCTGATTGAGCAGCCTCTGGAGTTGGAACAGAGCTCTCTGAGATGTGAACACCTCATCCCATTTGTTCCAGTCTTGGCAATGCAGGCATCCAATCCATTGTAAAACCTCTCTGCTTAATCCTTCCCCCAAAACACCAGCCTGAATCCTATAGGTTCTTTCTGACACCCACTTACTGAGACATTCCACTGTCCCCCATGGTGGGTGTTCTCCCTACAATGGGTATCCTCAAGGTGTCCACTCCAGGTGTGTTCTTGGTGAACTCTGACTGGAGGGCATCACCAACCACCTTATGTAGAAAATTCATTTCAGAAGAGGCAAGGAACTCTGTGTATAAGATTATGAAATATAACAATCCTATGCAAATAACTTAAGTAATTGTTTTTTTCAACAGTTTTTGAAGTGTTGTCCTAGAGACAGCACTGATCTGAGACATGAGAGAAGAAGAAATGAGTATTTATTGAGCATGTCCTAATTGAAAGACATGGGGTGAGATTCTTAATCCAAATTATTTTACTTAATAATCAGGATAACCCTGGGAGGTAGAAATTTGTTAACTGCATTTTACAAATGAGAAGGCAGAATGCCAGAGAAGCCAAATAACATGCCCAAAGTAATGAAGAACTAGTAAATGGGCTAAATCCAATAGTCAATATTCAGTCAGCAGCAAATATCATTAGATCACCAGGAGAAGCGCAGCAGAATATTTGCAATCAAACAGTTTTATAGCAATGTCACTGGAGAAATTCAAACATTAATCAAGCATGTTCTTTACCCTGGAAAGGGGGTGGGAATGTTGGGTGGGAGTAGAAGTGAAACAGGGAAGACCTGGCTCATTACCTGCCATCGTCTCCCTTCCTGTGATAATGACAGTATTTTCATGACAGGTTGAAAACAGTTCACATAGGAGTCACAGCCCTTACATTGTTTTTCACAACTAGGTTTAAGTTCCATGGAAACTGGAAAAATCAGAGCATGTGAGTCCCCCAAGAGAGATGAAATGCCAGTAGAGTATGTGACTCTTCCAAGGCAAGTGTTTCCTACACACAGCCCAGAGGAAGTGCTGCCATTTATAAACTGTGTACTCTCAGCTCTGAACCTTGCCTGCCTGAGATGCTCTCAACCTGTCTCTGCATTGCTTGAGGTGGGCAGCCTGCATGGAATTTCACCCTCCTGCTTGCTAGCATATGCAGAAAAGTACTCTCTTTTCAAGTCAATTTCCCATTTCTGATCACGGTCCCTCTCAAAACACAAATGGGCAATGTATGACCAGCAAGTCTGCCCATGTTGCCCCAGATCCTTTGCAGCACAGCACAGTGAAGAAAGTTATCTTTTTAAAGTCAAAAAGCTTATGTCTAAACCTCAGCTGACCTCCTACGGGCTATATGACTTTTAGCAAATTAGATATCACGTGTTTGTATCAGTTTTATCATCTATAAGAGGGGATGACAATTGTGCCTCCCTGTAATGAATTTTTTTTTTTCCCCTGCTAGTATCTATTCTAGCTTCTTCCACTAACAACCCCTCTTTTTCCTTTGGGAAGGTACTCCTCCTCCATTCAGTCTATGTGGCTCTTTCAGCTGCACCCACCCAGGTTTCATGGGTGGGCATATAATCCAAGCCTGGTTAATCAAAGACTGAGTCAGCTATGAGCCTGTGATTCAGTTTAAGCCAGTGAGAGTCTTCTACAGGACTTTTGTTAGAATATTGCGAAAGACACACTCTTTCCATCAGTTGTAAGCTTGGAGCTACTAGTAGCCATCTTAGGGAAAGCCAAATGGTGAATAAAGGCAACAGAGAGAAAGCAAAACAGGGTTGGAAAAAAACAGATTCCTAAGAATCCTGAATACAAGGATCTAATCATGCCTGAAGCGTCCCCTGTTTTTCTTCAGGTACATGAGCCGATGCATTCCCCATTTTGTTTAAATACATTTGAAGTGAGTTTCTGTTGCCTGCATCCTAAGGTGTGCTGACTAATGCATTATCTCTTAAAGTTATTGTGAGAAGTAAATGAGAAAATCTATGTGAAGCTCTAAGTACAGAGCGTGGTATAAGGCAAGGGCTCAATATATATTTGAAAGCCAGCCAGTCCATTTCCACATCCTAGTGAGTGCAGAGCCCTCTGGAAGAGACTGGCTCCCATCTGCAGGCCATTTGTGCCATAAAACCCTCTGCCCTTGGTAAGTACCAAAACACCTATGCCATCCTTTTCTCCTTTGAATCTTTGCAACTTTCAGAATTTAGCTGGGTATTATTTCTCCAGGTGCCCTGCCTACATGTCACGTTGATGATTTCATCTGACCTCTTTCCTCCCTGTCACAAGTCATGCCAAATCGAAGATATCTTGGAACATAAACTGTCGGCCAGTTATCTAGTTATAGGGTTCAGGAAGCATTGAGGATTTTTTGTTTGTTTGTTTGTTTGTTTGTTTGTTTGTTTGAGACAGGGTCTCACTCTGTTGCCCAGGCTAGAGTGCAGTGGTACAAACAGTGCTCACTGCAGCCTCAACCTCCTGGGCTCAAGTGATCCTCCCATCTCAGCTTCCTGAGTAGCTGAGAATACAGGCACATGCCACTACACCTGGCTACTTAAAAGAAAAAAGAAAAGAAAAGAAAAAAAAGATGATGTAGAGACAGAATCTTGCTACTTTGCTTGGGCTGGTCCAAACTCCTGGGCTCAAGTGATCCTCCCACCTCAGTCTCCCAAAGTGTTGAGATTATAGGTGTGAGCCACTACCACCCAGCAGTGTTGAAGGTTTTAATCTTCATCTTGATCAGCAAAACACTAACTCCTTCCTCTCCAATGCCCTGGAGAAACAACTTGCCTTCTCCCTTACCCACTCTGTCCTAGTCCAACAGGTCTTTTCCCCTTGTCTACCCACCTCTAATTTTATTGCTGAGGTCTCATTTGATTAAAGAAAAAGCCCTACGTAATAAATTAAATACCACAAATGAGGCAGAGGATCCAAGGAGGAAGAAGAGTAGACTTCCAGGTTCCTTGGCAAAGAGCACTGCGCTGACAGAGAGGGAAGTTGAATGGCAACCATTGGCAAGACCACACATCCGTTAAGTCAGCCATTTACTTCACACACATATATAAAGCCCAGCCCTAGCAGAAGGCAAGGGAAAAAAGATTCTTTTGAGTCTGGCTTCCCTATGATGCTCCACAAAAGTAACAGTGATAGTAACATGCTGAATTTGCTGTTCATTGAATGAAGCGCAGTCTATCTGGCTAGGAAGGGGCAATGGGCCAAAACACAGGCAGTATTTTTCCCATCACTGTTCCAGGGAGAAGATCTATGTCCAGTCTCCCAAAACAAGCCACTTCTCTCCATTCATCTTGATGTACAGTTTAATATGACAGCCACAAAAATGGAAAGGAAGCTGGATTGGCTGAGGGTTTCTGATTATTAGTAGGGAGCTGGAATCACCTTCCAGGCAGGACAAGCTACAGAATTTGTGGACCCCAGTGTAAAATGAAAATGTCAGCTCTCTTTTTAAAAGATCAAGAGTTTCAAGATGAAACAAACAAACAAACAAACAAACAAACAAACAAAAACCCAGAGCATTAAAACCAAGTACGAGGCCCGTCTAGGCACAGAGCCCTGGACAACTGGATTGCTCACATGCCCACGAAGCCAGCCCTGCCCAAAGCAAGAGATTCAGTAAAGTAGGAAGCATAAAGGAGGCAGAGTAGTATGGATTTCCATCTCTGAAAGGCAGAATTCTAGCAATGTAATTTTATTCCTTCTAAGTACAAAGTCCAACATGCTAACCTATTCTTTAAACCATCGCATTATACAAATCTTTAGGAAATTTGTGACTAATTTTGAATTAGCATGCAACTGATCTACAGGTAGTAGATATTCTTAAAGGCTGGCAGAAGTTGAAATGTGTTTTACTCAGGATTGCCTTATTAAGAGCTCTTTACGTCCTTTTAAACTTACACTTTGAAGAATGGATTTGCCAAACAAAGGCAAATTACAACTCATCCCCTGCCTAAGTCTTTAGTATCTAAAAGATGGAGTTAGACTCAAACTTAGAATCATGGAAAAATATTAAACTGGAAATGAACATTGAACAATGGTCCTGCTCAGGGGTTCCAGCTGTGGTGTGGCAGAACCATCTGGAAAGCTTTTGGAAAAAGAAAGATTCTCTGAAACTTTCCCCAGAAACTTGTTTTCATTTCGAGTGGAGATGGGGAAGTCTCTTTCTATGAAATTTATTGGTTGTAATTTAAAAAGCATTAAGAATAGTGTGAGCTAAAGCATCACAAAAGACCAAGCAGAAAATAGTAATTAATCTTATAATCATATAGTAATTAACTCCTATATAGCCCTGGGCTAACAGCAGGGAGTTAAAATGTTGTTGCTGAACTCCCTCCAAGCTGGCACAGTCTTCTTATGCACAGTGGCCCAGGCACTCAGGCAGGGCTGCAGGCATACAGCTGTGGGCTGCATATTCATTTATAAAGCAAGATTCTGTGTTCAGCTCTGGTCACGGCTCACCTTCGCACCTGCTGTGGAGTCCCCTCCATTCCTTCCATAGTGGGGAGAGTGGTCCTGCTGTCTGCCCTTCCCCCTGCCCCGCACCTCCCAATTAACTAGGAGAAATCCTAGAAAGCCTGAGCAGGTTTTGGAAAGGAAGCCACTTTATGGAGCCTTGTGATTTCAGGAGATCCTTTTTGGCTGAAGCAGTTCCCACTACATGGCTGGAGGGACTGAATCCACAACACGTTCGAGTTCCGCAGACAGGAATCCAGGGATGTCAGTCCTCTGTGCGGGGGCCTGCAGGCCTTGCTGCAGTGTGTTCCACCAACCTCTCTCCCTTTCCCTTCCTACTGTTTTACTTGGTTTCCATCCCTTATGTGTGGATGGTTGGTCTTCATAATCCTCAACCAGCGGGTAGTTGGTCTGTTACTGTCATTCCACGTGGGTGCTTCATTCAATTCTAGCAGGCACACTGGTTTGGACATCCTCTTTACAGAGCTGTCAACTCATTTTTCTAGGCTGTGGGCTGGAGGGACAGTTGTTTGGGATTTGGTTTTCCTTTTGCTGTTAAAATATATCTTTATCACTGCCTGCTGTGGGTGGTTAAGAGGATTCCTCTACTTTAGCAGAATGCTAAAATCAATTTCTTTTTGTTTTTCTTTCTGAGATGGAGTCTCGCTCTGTCGCCCAGGCTGGAGTGCAGTGGCGCGATCTCGGCTCACTGCAAGCTCCGCTTCCCGGGTTTACGCCATTCTCCTGCCTCAGCCTCCCGAGTAGCTGGGACTACAGGCGGCCGCCTCCACGCCGGGATAAGTTTTTGTATTTTTAGTAGAGACGGGGTTTCACCGCGTTAGCCAGGATGGTCTCAATCTCCTGACCTCGTGATCCGCCCGCCTCGGCCTCCCAAAGTACTGGGATTACAGACGTGAGCCACCACGCCCGGCCTAAAATCAATTTCTAAGAGCATCTTAAGGAGGTAACGTTTTAACATCTGTTAATAAAGAGTGGCTTCAAACAAAGTGGACTGTATTAGCCTTCCAAGGGTGAAAATGGCAATGGGCCTGCCTCCAAAATGCTGTACTGTTACATGTGTGCCCTGCTGGCCTCTCCTTGGAACGCAGCAAACTACCATCTTGAGGATATCAAAGAAAATTTTTTCCACTTCCAAAGCATGCCAGAATCTAGAGGTCCTGCCACACAAAATAAATCCTCCTCCAAGTGACTGAAAATGCTGTTTTCCCTCAATTGTGGGAAAGCATAAATAAATGGGACAAAGTGAGATGGAGAAACCAGCACAGGGGGAATTCGATACATTAAACACACGGGGAGCTGCAGTAGCAGCCACAGGACTGGCCAAAAAGCAGAAATCAAAAGAAAAGCAAATTTACATTGAGCACACATGGGAGGCACATTTTGATTTGTCTCTAAGAGGTTTATACAAGTCACTGTGTCTTAAAGATACTTGAAAGCACGTCTAAGTTCTCTCCACGCTGGCACAGCTGATAAAGCATGCAATGGCACTTGATAATTCCATATATTGTTGAATACATTCTTAAAGTTTCTTTTATGAAAAACTTATAATTCAGTACTGCTCTAGGAGTGGTCTGTGGACAGATATATAGATAGATAGATAGATAGATAGATAGATAGATAGATAGATAGATATAGATATAGATATATATATATCTCCAAGAAGTATTTATTCCTGGTTCATGGTAAGTACAGAAAGTCAGAGTAAGCATTTAAAAACTTCATAGCAATTTTCTATGATCACAACATTTTTACTATATTTTACAAATATATTAGTCTGAAATAAATTGAAAAACAAAAAACTGGCTTTTCAGCACATATGGTTTGAGAAATGCTCATATAATGAACACCTGTATTTGCACCAACTAAATTTAATTGTTGTTAACAAACTGGCAGAAATATAGAATCCTTCATACAGAAACACTGTATGGAGAGGACATAAAGTTAGGCAATTAAAGATGTGAAAGTTTTAATTAAAATTGAAAAAATTAAAAGGCTCAAAATCAAAACGTTTTCATTTTGTATTATTTCTTTAACTGGCTTCTCCTTCTTAATTGGCTGAAAAATATTGTGACTAGAAAGTAATGAATCCACTTTTCATATTTACATTTCCCATCACATGGATATTCCAAAAGGTTTGCATTTATACTACGCTTATGATGACACATGGGAGGCAAATATTATCATCATCATTCCCATGATACTCTTTTCTAACTCGATTCTATGTTCTTTGATATTTTTATGCAAGCCAGTTCTTTAAAGATATCCTCATTATACTAGGAGTGCCTGTTATAAAATTTATTATATGACAGGCAAAGCTCTAACTTTCCTTAAAGCCTCCCCATCTTCACATTTTTACCATGAAAATATTTAAGGTCGTTTTATGTGTTTTTAAAAAGCCTTTAAATGTATAAAGAAAGGAACAAGATGGAATTTCCCCTTCTCGTTTAGGAATTTAACTCAGATTCATGAAGCGGAAGGTAGCATAATTTTTTTCTTTGTGGACATTTTTCAATCCATAAGAATTTACCTATAGCAACTTCATTTGGCTGTTTTCTGAGATAGCGTCTTGCTCTGTCACGCAAGTAGGAGTGCAGTGGCATAAACACAGCTCGCTGCAGCCTTGGCCTTCTGGGCACAAGTGATCCTCCCACCTCAGCCTCCACAGTAGCTGGGCCTATGGGCATGCACCACACACGTGGCAATTTTTTTTTTTTTTAATAGAAATGAGGTCTCCCTATATTGCCCAGGCTGGTCTTGAACTCCTGGGCTAAAGCAATACTCCCAAAGTGCCAAGATTACAAGCACGAGCCACCACTCCAATCCTGGCTGTTATTAATATCAGTCTATGATTCTGTTAAAGAGGGGAAAAAATAAGGAAATGTCACCCACCTACGTCCCCAAACTTATAAAACTGGAAAATTTATCCATAGTGACTTTGAATCAAATTGTATCAGCAATTTGGACAAAAAGTCAATTGTGCCTGGGTGAAAATTTTGTTTGAACATAAATTGTTTTCTAGATGTTTTGCTAAGGTCTTTTAATGTCTAATTCCCACAGCCTCTCTATGAGGAATTAAGCAGCAGTGAAGACAGTGAGTTCAGAGTCATTTGTTTTCTCTGGCCTGGAAAAAAAGGGCCACACACACCCAATTATTGAGCTACTCTTTTTTCCCTCCTGTAACTCATCCAAACATCCTATTATGAAGTTGAAACGTTTCGGTTACTGTAATTTTTTCCTAAAGATTCTGGTTCCCACACTGAAATTCTGCCTCCTAAATCAGATTCAGACTCCAATTCCCAAAATCTGTTCCAAACACATTCATGGCCTAACCCTTGAGAAAGGGAACTTCAAGCTCCACTTGCCTCCTTTCAGAGTGAGTCAAAGTATTTTAAAAGCAACAAAATGTGAAATCCCTTGATGAAGTGTTTTGAAGTGTCCTGGCCATGTCTGTAGGAATGGTCAAATATTATCTAACTCTGCTCACTTTTAAAGTGAAAACAACTAAACAGCACAAATACAGGCAGATGGCTCTTTTCAAAAGAAAAGCCAAGCTCATTATACGCACACAAAGGGAATTTGTATGAGATCCTGTGGTAGTGGTGGGCAGAGAGAAATAAAAGTGGGAGAAATTCAGCAGCCAGGGCTAGGCTGGAGGTGATCTTGTGGGTGACAGGGAATGAATACCATTTAGGGTAATGAGAACTTTCGGCGGAATAGGGCCATTAGGCACAAAATATATGACTATTAGAATTGGCTACTAACCTTCTCCACCCATATGGAGAGCCCAGTTTTCAACACTCTGGTGAATCAGAGACTTCAAAGAATAAAATAAAAAGCAACCAAGTAAGGTACAGAAATCTGACCCTGACCTTCAGGACAGGGTTCTGAGTTCAACCTTATTAACCAGGAGGTGGGTCCCTGAGACTGGAGTTTACAGTTCTGACATTTGGGCACAGGAAATGGGCTTTCTCCTTCTGATACAGAAGAATTATGAACACAATGAGGATCCCTGATGGGCAAAGATACGCCCTTGCAGTGAAAGGAAAATCCTGTTAGTCATAATAGTAGCTGTAATTAATTCACTGTTCACTCTGTGCCTTGTACCGTGCAGAAAAATTTACACACAGCTTCTCTTTATCCTTTCAACTATTCTCAGAGGTAAATATTATTTCCATTTCACAGATGAGGACTCCTAGACACAGAGAAATTTACCCGAGGTCTATGGACAAGATCTAAATACATGTTTGTAAAACGACAAAGTCCAAAGTCTTTACTTCTCAGCTAGATGACCTGTAAGTTATCCAAAAGGCTGTTTGAGGAGAAGAAAGGAAGCTGACTTACCTAGAGTGGGACTGTAGGAGAATCATGGCCTCTGGTGACGACTGGAATATTTAATACATTGACTAAACATCAGATTATCAAAATTAGGTTAAATGCACTTCAATACATTTGAATTCACAAAATTACTAAGTATGTAAGCCAGGATAAATTCTGAGCTAATTTAACAGTATATACCAGGATTTATATAGCCAAGGGAGTGACGTTCCCTTGGAAACAGTCATCTAAGGAGACTCTATTTATTGCACTATTGTCTTGTGGGAGGTCTACATTTGGAATTAACTTCCAAGTATTGATGCATTCTTTGGAGTATTCTTGGTAACAAAAATCACGTTCAGGCAAACTTGATTTCTAAAAACTCCAAAGTAACCTGGAGTCAAGTCTAAGAAGTGATGAGTCCTTGGCCATTATCATCATAGGGTATAGCTATAAAGCAGTAGAACATAGCACTTTGGGCCACACGCTCCTTTTCAGAAGGTGATTAAACCTGTGGAACCTAGAGATAGGGAGGGAGGGGGAATGAGAGGAAGGAATATTTTGCATTTGAAAGGCTTGTTTCAAATTGGTGGGTACTTTTAACAGTATTTTTTTTTTTAGATGGAATCTCACTCTTCGCCCAGGCTAGAGTGCAATTATTGTGATCTCAGCTCACTGCAATCTCTGCCTCCTGGGTTCAAGCAATTCTCCTGCCTCAGCCTCCCGAGTCGCTGGGACTACAGGCGTGCAATGCCATGCCCGGCTGATTTTTATATTTTTAGGGGAGATGGGATTTCACCATGTTGGCCAGGCTGGTCTCAAATCCCTGACCTCATGTGATCCACCTGCCCCAGCCTCCCAGAGTGCTGGATTACAGGTATGAGCCACTGTGCTCAGCCACTTTTAACAGTTTTATTAAAAATGGGTTTCTAGAGAGCTCTCTCGAGTCCCCCTGGAGTGTGGTAAACACATGGAGACCCATATGAAGGGTGGGGATAGTCCATCCTCCAACCTCTCCCTCTTTAGCGCCACCTTTCTCCGTTTAGAATTCAAGTTCAAGGAGGGCAAGGGATTTTGTTTTATTCATGACTGTTCCTACACCAGAGACTGACATTTACTAAATATTTATGTGTCATTAGTATGTATATAATGAACTGAATAAGTAATACATGAATAATTTAATATTGGGTCACAGGTAAGATTCTAATTATCAAAAGAATTTTTGTTTTAGAAACAATGTTTAAGAACCACTGGCATGGATAATTCAGGGGCAATATTCCTGGAGGCATAATGTGTGGAGGGCTAGGTTTTCTTTAAGATTTAGCAAAATCTCAGAATAAGTAAGAGAGTGTCAATTCCGTTTAGCATGAGTCCAGTGAGCATCTCAGGGCATGGCATGGTAAACACACAGCGTGATAGATAACACAATGGCAGTCTCTGAAAGGGGAACCTGGATCAAAAAGCCCAGGATCACGTCAGCCTTTACTGATAAATGAGGTTGTCAAAGCGGTCATACACTTGAGTCTTTATAAAAGAAAAGAAATAACAAGAATAAAACCTGTTCTAGAATGTTACTCTTTTGTATGTACCTATGGGTGGCCTAAGAAACAATGATTGATGACTGGTCCTGGATTCACTGACTAAAATAAAGTGTTTTGGTTGCTGGCTGAAAATGAGGAATGTCAATGCAAAATAAGAGAACACAGAATGCATATGCAATTCTACTGCAGAAACATCTTTCAACTTTGCCGAAAATGGCCAAAAAAAGAATTATTTCTTAGAAAACAAAGATAGGCATAGAGTTTATGCGTACAGATTTGCTTTTTAAAAAAGACACACTTCATCTAGCAAGAGCAATACAAAGGGTTATATAAATTTATTTTTCATGTAACAATTGATTCGGTTAGAAAAAATTCCCATTTTCAATGTTAATTCCATCTCTCATTTTGGAAAAAAATCACTAAAAGGACAAAACCCACAGAAAATACAATCTGTATCTGTTCTATATTTACAGATAACCAGTCATTATTAAGGCGCAGATTAAAAGTTAACATTTATTCAAATCATCAAAATATTTTGTGCATCATATAACAACTCTGTATACTGTAGTGTCATATTCCCTTCATTGCATCAAGAGAAAGTGAGAGAAATAATTTCCAGTGTTTTTATTTATTTTTAGCCACCCTACTTAATCTAATTTAAGTGGGACAGTTTCCCCTTTGGCATATCAAAGCACTGTTCATAAATCAACTTAATACTGCATATTCATTCTATCTTCCTCCTGTTGCAAATGCATGGTAGAGAGCTGGGAAAAGAGCTCCAAATGATTATTATCTGGGAAGGTCTTATTAAAAACAACATTTAGAGTACTGAGTTGTTGAACAGGACACAAATCTGGTATTGTTAACCTGTGTTAAATGTTTAGCATGATGCATTAATACAATCAAATAAGATGGATGATCATCACATGATCCACAAGACCGTTTGTACACATATGCACAGGATGAGTAAAGGGAGTGATTCAGTTCAACATCCTTAAGCAGATAAGGCTTAGTTTAATTTAAAAAGGGCAGTCCCTCAGTGCCAGTTATAATTGATAATTTTATGACAGGCCTATTATCTATGCCTTCAAGGTAACAGATACCATATTTGAAAGTGAAAAATTTTCTGTGTGCAAAATGCCTCTTCAATTCCTGTTCTTACTGTAATGGTCAGACTCAGCCATGGAAAAGTGTCAGGCAAGTATTTCTTATCCCATATTTATATAAAAGTACCCAACTCTCGTATATGCTTATCTAATGCCTTCTGCTGAGAGCACGTGAGAGTGGCTCATGTCCATGTAGAAAATCTTGACTACTGGACATAAATAACTCTTTACAGTACAGGTAACTGACAACATTTCCTATGGGAAAGTTTTCTAACAAATTAATATACTTGGAAATAATATTGCTTTGAAGAAAGAAAGGCACTTTAGTGATTTTCTTCATGGATTAAAAACATTTCATAAATCTATAAGATCTCTGAAAAGACCCAGGAAACAATGTTGCCTGATTTCTTGGACTTTCACAGTATAAGATTGTAATAATGACTCTAGCCACTTAAAAAATATCTTTTGTTTTTCCTTCAGAACTTAGCTGTCTTTATGAACTGTCACCCTGGAGGCTTCAAATAAGCCTGTTCATTCTCAACAAACATAAGTCTACTTCAAGCAGACAGATAGGGTTTTAGGAAAGTCCTGTGGCCATACGGAACATAGCTAACGTGTACATGATAAGGATTGTAATCTATTTCTCTTCATAATGGCAACAGTGCTGTCTTGTCAGATGATTATTTGTCTTTTTAAATAAAGTGACAATCTAGGGCTCCAGTTATTGAATGTTGTCCATTCTCTACCATAAATCTCTAGTAAATATCAATTTCATCAATTATGTACTGTATGCTTATAATATCTAAAAATAAAAGTTTGATATAAATAAATGTCCTTTAGTGGCAATATACTAAAAAACAGCCCTTTGCTTCCAGACAACCATTAAAATCATTTTAGCATTACAGGCAGCAGCTAAGTATGATGACTGCAAAGGGTTAATACTGCAAAGTCCATTTGGTCTTTCTTTGCACCTATTACTGTGAATTAGGTCCATTGCTAGGTGTTTCTAGGATGCTAACATACATGAAACAGAATTGGTCCAGAAGCAAGCGGAGTCACTTAAGTTTCCCAAAGTCACAGAAAATTCTGCACAGAAACTAAGATCCAGTACCATTTCAAATAAGTTTGATGCAGTCAGAAAAATGTGACTAACTCTGATCTGTACCAATATGTAGGTGACATGAAAATGAGAGAGATGGAGACAGGAAGAATTTCCACAGGACAAGAAATTAGAACGTGTAAAGTGCTGAAAGACCGCAATAATTATTTTAAAGCAGTACCAGAAAATTCCACTTTGATTATTTTCTAAAAATCCCCAAATACCAAAACAAAACAAGCAAACAAAATAACTTCTAAGTTCTCTGGCATCCCAGATGTCAATTCATCCTTCATTTTAAGTAAAAAAAAAAAAAAAAAAAAAAAAAAAA
>NW_016809631.1:1145669-1151120 GCF_001698545.2 Rhinopithecus bieti
TCAGTGCATATGTTATATAGGTAAATAAAACGGGAAATAAAGCCCTATCCTCATATTGCAAATTCTGTCCAACTGCCATTTTAAAAAGGTAATCCACATTTGGTGTTCTGCATGACATCACAAGAACATCTCTCTTTTCTTCCTTTTTGCCATAAAGTACAGGTGCGAATAAGATGCTTTGGTCCTGATACCAGACACCCAGAGTGCTGAGGACAGTGTGCTGTGAAGGCTGTTCACACATCTCCTGTGTCCACTTTACAGTTAGTCAGCAGGCATGTGCCAAGAGGGCGCTGCTACCAGCGGCCACTGACACTAGCAATGTCTGAGTGATACTGACGGGGTAGCCTTCCACTCGCTCCACCTTCCAGGAAAGAGGTGCGTGCATTTGGCGATTCAAAAAGCTTTCTTCGGTTTTTATTTAGTTCTAGAGAGAGAAAGAGAGAATTGTTAGGAGCTCAATTCTCGAGAAGTTCTATGTATACTACAGGACATAGCACTAGAGCTCAGAAAATGGTGACGTGGTAGGTTTTTTGAGGAAAGTCAAGTCTGGCAGCAAAAGGAAAACTTTAGTTGATGATCAAGGCATTTCTGAAATACTAGAGAGTATGGTATAAAAGACAGCATATTGACAGTCTAGAGAACAAAGAATAGCAAATAGTTTGTGTTGTGATTCGTAAACTCCTGCCAGCAAAGTATCTATTACAGTCTGTAAACTATATTGGAGGATATAACATTCTCAGAACTCTCTAACCAAATTAAACAGTTTGACCTACTCCAAAGGTCATTTCAGAGGCAAGGAGAACAATCAAAGCTCGTGAAAGGACGTATGACTGATGGCACAGAAAATTATTACAGCTACTGAACTCATTCATGTCAAACACGGCAATCATTTAGTTATTAAAGTCAGATATGAAAAGAAGACCCCACACCTAAGCACAGGGATATTGGAGGAGCACCCTGAAGTACAGCTGACCCTTGAATAATGCAGAGGTTGAGGTGAAAACTCTCCTGCTCCTATGTAGTCAAAAATCCCTGTATAACTTTGGATTCCCTGAAAACTTTACTAATAGCCTATTGTTGACCAGCAGCCTTACCAGTAAGTTGATGAACACATGTTCTGTATATGTATTTTATATTGCATGTTTACAATAAACGAAGCCAGAGAAAACACTAAGAGATTCATTAGGAAGAGAAAATATATTTACGTATTCATTAAGTGCAAGTGAATGATCACAAAGTCTTCCTCCCTGTCGTCTTCCCGGTGAGTAGGTTGAAGAGGAGGAGGAGAAGGGGTTGCTCTTGCTGTTTCAGGCACAGTAGAGGTTCAAGAGGTAGGGGTGGTGGAAGGAGAGGCAGGAATATTTGGTGTAACTTTACAAAAATACATCATAATTTCTGTCTGCCATTTTTGCTTTTTTCATTTCTTTAAAAATGTTTCTATATGGTACTACTCGTTCTTCCACTATTTTATCATAGAAGAATCCATGTCATTAAAAAAAATCATTAGCAGTCTTGAATAATCGGAACTCTTCTGCCAGACTGTCTAACGTCCGTTGCTTTCTGGCACTGCTTGCTCTGTCTTCCTCATCGTCTGGCAGTGGTTCAGAAACACTCATCGCCATCAAGTCATCTCTGTTAATTCCTCTGGTGTGGTATCTATTAGCTCTTGAATTTCTCCAAGATCTGATCTTGAAATTCCTCACTCACCCTTTACCTTTATTTTATTATTATTTTTTGCCATATCCACAATTTCTTTCATGATTTTCTTGACTGGCTCTATGGTAAATCCTGTGAAGTCATGCACAACATCTGGATACAGTTTTTTTTTTCCAGCAGGGATTCATTGTTTTGGACCTGATGGCTTCATAGCTTTTTCTGTAACAACAATGACATCTCCAATGGTGTAATCCTTCCGGCTTTTCATAATGTTTTCTCTATCCGGGTTCTCTTCTATAACCTTGACAATCCTTTCCATAAAGTACCATGTGTAACAATCCTTAAAGGTCCTTATGACCACCTGATCTAGAAGCTGAATTAGAGACTCTGTGTTTGGAGACAAGTTAACTAGTTTGATGACTCTGATGTTAAACACAGGGGGTTTCCAGTGGCCAGGGCCATTATCCAATATTAAAAGAACTTTAAAAGTCAGTCTTTTACTGGCAAGTTACTTCCTGACTTCAGGGAAAAAGTACCAATGGAACCAGTCTAGAAAAAGCATTCTTGGTATCCATGCCTTCTTGTGCTACAACCAAAAGACTGGTGGCTGGTGTTTATCTTTTCCCTCCAAGGCTCAAGGGTGGGCAGGGCAGTCCTGATCATAAACGTGACTGCGTTCGCACAAAACAGCAGTCAGCCTATCCCTTCCTGTCTGAAATTCGGGTGATCATTTCTCTTTCTTACTAATAAAAGTCCTTTGTGGCATTTTTATTTTTTCCAGAATAGGACCCTTTCATCTGCATTAAAAACCTGTTCAGGTGTACAATCTTTCTCCTCAATTATTTTCTTAACCGTGTCTGGGAACTCATCTGCTATCTCGTGGTTGACAAAAGCTCCTTGTTATCTTCACATTTGTTAAGCCAAACCTCTTTCTACAATTTACATACCATCTTTTGCTGTCATTAATTTCTCTAGCTTTAGATCCTTCACCTTCCTTTTGCTTTAAGTTGTCATATAGACTTTGCTTTTTCTTGAATCATGGAGTCAATAAGTATGCTTTTTTGTAACAATCCTGCACCCACTCTAAAAGCTGCATTTTCAATGCAAGATAAAAAAGGTATTTTGCAAAAAGTGTAAGGCTTTTGCATCTGCTGGTGTAGCTGTAGCAATGTCTTCTCAAATTTCCTTTTCTTTTCCTTTTTTTTTTTTTTTTTTTTTTTACAATAGTCGTTATGCTGGATTCACTTATCTTGACATGGTGGGCAAATGCAGCTACACACCTCAATCTGCGGTACATATCAAGCAATTCAACTTTTTCTCATGATGTCATGACTTTTCTTTGCTTTCGAGAGCACTAGTGGCACTTTATGTGGGTTCTATGGTGTTATTCAAGGTCTATGGTGCTGTACTAAACACAATGAAAAATACCCAAGAACTGTGAGAGATCACTTGTAACTGTGATATACCACTTACTGGAGAGATTAACTGCTCATGTGGAGATTAGTGTACAGTGCTTTAAGCAGATACTTGTAACAATTGAGCTCACCGCAGTAGCAACAGAAGGTGGCTGTGAAATTATTACAGTAGTACTGTATATAACAGTTAATTTTATGCAGTTATGATTTAAAATGCCTTTATGTTTGTTTACATTTCTCTCTGCTGCCAATGGTGCCATATATGGTCTGTAAGGTTTTGATAAATTTTAACATGTTAGAATAGATGTGTATATTGTATGGTAGTAAATGAGAAAATAGACTAGTATCTGTATATATTTCACACATATGCGTTCTTGACATATCTAACTTTTTCTTAATGTTTTTAAATATTTCCAGGCTATGCAGCTTGGAAGTTTTTTCAAGTTGTCACAAATCTCCAAAAATATTTCCAATATATTTATTGAGAAAACTCTGTGTATAAGTGAACCTGTGCAGTTCAAATCCATGTTGTTCAACAGTCAACTGTATTAAGCCACAGCCCCCATGGCTCTGCCAACTCATGAAGCCTACACTTCTTGAGTCAGAAAGAGTTTTAGAAAGAGGCATATGAGTAGGTTTCTTTGAATAAAAAATTAATCTAGTATAACAATCGTATCAGCTTAGAAAATTAATGCTCACAAACAACAAATACTTGAATCTAAAATTTCAGGGCAGACCTGAGGTGCCCTATTAGAATTGTAAAGAAATTAGAGTATTCTGAAAACACTGTTTAGTTTGTCTTTTGCCAACTAAAAGTTATTAACTGGAAAGGTAAACAGTTAATTGAAACAGACTACCTTGTTTTGTGAGTATGCATCAACCTCCGCCCCCACCTCAAAATCACTGATGTAACTCGTTCTGACAAACTCATGCAAGTACACAGAATCATCAGAATATGCAAATTAGGCTTTTGATACCAACAAATGCAAATACCCTCAAATTTATTCAGTTTAAAATAGATTAGAGGGATTATGTAATTGACTTGCTTCAAAGTGTCTCTTTGAGGGGCTAGCGCAGGTGGTTCACCTTATATTTGCAAGGTACTCAGTACTTTTTAAGCCACACACACACACAATCCCCTTTTGAATTGTGAAGTTACAATGTAAGATAGGGCCATCTACAGTAATGCTGAAGACACAGACTCAGGTTGTAACAGACTGCATGGCGTTAAGGATGACCATATGACCAGACACGCTCCTGTGGCCAAGTTCTGGAAGATGACCAACACCCTTAACATTTTACCCCACTGCCTTCCAAAACGTAAATGCATGCCCTATATAGTCAAAACAACAGTGGAGACATCTCTCTTTTGTTCATATATAGGTCTTAGGACAGAAGAAAAATAACAATGATTCATTAGGCTTATTGTACGACAAGCACTTTACATTTATTTTGCCCTGTTCAAGTCTTCTTTAAGGGATAGATAATATTACCATTCTCCATTTTACAGGTGAGAAAACTGATTTAAAAAATAGACTAAGTCACTTGCCGACACAGGTACTAAGTGACAGAGGTAAAACTTCGCATGCCTGATGGAAAGGTCAATGCCCTGAGCACTGGCCTTCAGTGACCCACTGGACAGAAAAGACCAACCGAGGCATCAGGAATACAAATCTGAGAAATCGGTATTTCCAACTATGGCAGATAACAGAGCTTTATTTGCTATTTTAACGTACCAAATTTAATTTTTAAATAGAAAAACCCAGCTTCACTCTGAAGAAGCAAGGAAGGTAACTTTACAAGCAAAAGACACATGCCGGCATGCATCCAGAAACACAGTGGCAATGACATTCCTATTAAAAGTTGAATACATGTATCTTGTTAACACACACACACACACACACACACACACGCACACAGTACTTCAAAATTCAGAAATCAAGACAGAATTGAATATATTTAAAGGCAATCTTAATAGAAGCGTTCAGAATAAATGAATCCCCTTAAGTACACAGCCTGGAAAAGTTTTATCATCTTCAAGCTAGGGACTATCTTCGGCCTCTATTTTCACGGGGAATAATATACAATTTGGGAGGACATTCCCATTTTACAGCAAAGAAAAAAGAAGGAATGAGGCCAAACAACATTCTCCTTTAGCATATACAACACATATAACTGAGCACATGACAACAACTGGGCCATGAAGACAAAGTTTTTCAAAATAAATATTAAAAACTTTACTCTGAAAAGACACATCAGCTAGATCTTTGAAACGGTAAAATGATCACAAGGGAATCCAACCCTAACCGATACAGTTTCTAAGACAGTATGTGTGTGTGTGTGTGTGTGTGTGTGTGTGTATATATATATATATATATNT
>NW_016809631.1:1151824-1164515 GCF_001698545.2 Rhinopithecus bieti
CCAACCTTTTTCTTTGAAATTCCAAGGTTCACACAATCCTGGCAGCTCTCAGGATCTTGTTGCGGATCTGAACAGAGTCACAAACTAAAAGAATAGGTCGGGAAATGTTAGATCTACCTGAGGCCGTAGTGGGAAGCCTGTCGACAGGATGCTAAGCGTCCTTTCACTGAGTCCCTGTACATTTAACCAATCATGACCATATTCTGAGAGAAATCTGTGAATTTTCCAAAAAAAAAAGTGGATTTGGGGAAAAAGAGATCAAATTTATACTTTGATCCATCTCCGTTAGAGATAAATTTCATCTACTGCTATAACATTAAATGTATTTTGGCCTAAGATTAAAAATAAAACAAAACCTTACTCTGAAAGAATCACTCAGATTATAAGTTTAAAGTCTATAAAATTAAAAAGGAATTTTAAGCAAACTCTGGATCTAACCAATCTGTAACCATAAGACAAATGTGAGTCCAGACTGCCCAGCTATACTGCATCTACAGGGAGACAGAATGTTCTGGGACTATAAATGGATGTCTTTGTTATCAGATAAGCTGAATTGGAGAAAGAAGCTTTGCTTTTTGGTGAAGGATTTTCTCAATAAAAATGTGTTGCTTTCAGAGAAAATAATTTACCAGGTTCAAACAAATGCACTCAACAAAGTAAGACAAAATTATTCTTAAAATAATCAAGTCCTTTATGCTGTGCAGAGCAGCCATAAAGCATTTTAGTCGGTCTCAAACTCCCTTTAAAAGCAAGAGGACCTGGTGAAACCCACTGAGAGAGGAAGTCTGCAAAAGTACTATATAACCTCAATAGAATGACAAAGAAGATAATGATTAGAAAAAATATTATTATTTTTTTAAATAGAGAACTTGAAACCTGATTCCCATCTTACCTCCCCCAAAAGATACTGATATATTCCAGAGTAAAGATATTGATGATCTATCTACAACCCATGAACGTATTTACAGCTATCTGCTTGTTGCTAAAAGCATTACAGAATTCGGAATTGGGTTGGGACACCAAAAAATGAACTTAGTTTTCACTATATCCTCACTGCCATTCCATGAACCTCTAGTGCAAGACTATGGAGCTCTGGACTATGCCCTTCACTGACATAAAATTGCTGACCTGCAGGCATATTTCAACAGTATAGGTATGGTGAATGCACAAGCTAATCACATTTCAAATATAAATTTCATTTGCAAATTAAGAAAAGAATATGAAAACTGTTAAAGTTAGCTTGAGTCTAGGGATAGCCCCCTGAGGCTGAGCTTTACAGAAAACAAATTTAAAAGGTTACTTCTATTATCATAGATGGTAAAAAGAACAAGTAATAAAACTACAGTTTTGTCCATTTTCACTAAGCCTGATGATATCACATGAAAGGATAGATCTTAGAAATGTAAGGTGACCTTTGTACAATCACAAATTCCAATCTACCTTCATGGTTAATAAACCAAAACCAAAGGTTTGGAAACTCACTCAACGACTCATGACTTAGCATAGGTAAAGCCCAGATCTCCTATTTGAATCCAGTGTTCTTTCCACTATACCAAGATGATCTTATGAGCAGGAATCTTATGAGTGTCTTCCCTGTTGAGTTCCATTAATAGAGCCTCTTGGGTACACACAGTATATCCGAGAAGAAATTTTAGAAGTTCTGGTAAAACTGATGAGTGTAGAACTCTATCCACAGAAGAACCTAATAGGTTGCCACCAGGAAGCTCAATGGCCAGATTTCCACTCCTATTTCAAGGCTGCCTTGCCTATATCTGCTTCAGATAAAGATTTCCTATGGGAAGATGGGTGGGGCATTCAAAATGCTGCTAAAATGAAATGGAAAACCACTGAGGTTTTAAATTTTATCTGCTGATCTGATTAGTGAACGCTGTCTGGAATGGACTTTCATCAGTTGGATGCAACTGCTGGCTTCACTGAGGCATAGCCTGCAAATTCAGTGTTGTGAAAAAGCATTCATTTTTCCACAGCACATGACACTTGGCTTCTGCCCCTGGTGTGTCTATCTTTCTGAGACTGGGATACATATAAATTTGACATTCAAGAACTTTATTGGCAAGTCTTCAAAAACTAATCCCATTCCCTCCTTCAAATTTCCACATATTTCTCTGAACACTTTTTTGAGGTTCATTACTATGTATTTGCCAACTCCTGACTCATCATCTGGCTCCATTCCTTTCAAATGAGTGGCACCCAATAAATATGTATAGAGCATTTTCTAAAATGTATATGCAACAGATGCACAAAGAAAGTGGCCTAGGGAGACAGACATTATTTTCCTTCATTCTGTGACTATCTTCAGGATACTATGTCCTGTAACTCATAAATTCTATTAAAACAGTGGAAAAACTAAGAAGAATTAAGACAAGTAACACTGCCAGATTCCACGCTATTGCAATCAGCATTCTTTTCTTCTCAGTGCAATGATCTCAGTCGGTGTGCAAGGACACACACATTTGAAACATAACTGCCAATCAAGAATAATTATTCACTAATGTAATGATTACTGTTTAACACAACTGCAAAGAGGAGAATTAAACTTTCCCCCCCACTTTTCATGATCTGCATAGGGCGATTTTGGTTAGATATTTCTGAAGAGATCTATGTTCAGATATGACCCCTGTTAAGGCAGGTTTTCAGGCAATGCCTTGATGAAAAAGTAAGACAGTCTCAGGATTTGTCACACTGTTGACAGAAAAACCCTCTGAAACCACAACCAAGGTGTTAGGTTAGTAAGCCAGCAGTTAATGGGTAGAAACAACCCAACGGCTGAGACCACTGGCGGAGGTTATTCAGATTTTAACATAAAAGTTGAATATTTATATTCACCTGAAATTGCAAGCAGCATTTTCCTCCTGGCACCAAAAGTAGTTATTCCCAGCTCCTTCAGATCCTGATCTGTGAGAGTGAGGAATGTCTGAAGATCGATCTGTGGGTAGAAAGGTCAATCTATAACCAATATATTAATTACTTATTTTCTTTCCCACTGTAGGATCAACTTGTTATCACACTTATTTATTAATTATGCTCTGCCTGCTTCCAGAAAAGAAAGGTGGTAGCACAAACCTAAGAAACAAGAATTAAGAAAGGTGGTGAAATGGAAGTGATGATTCTAGCAGAAGACTTAGCTCTGAGCATCCTGGCAACTATAGCAAAAAAGGAAACACAAAGATTGTACCATTTTTGTGAACTGATAAAAGGAAGAGCATTATCTGTTCAGGAAAGAGAAAAATATTTCTTAGGTTGGGATTTTGAATTGGTTAAGTGTATCTTTATCTTTTAAAGAAGAAACTAAATAATAAAACAGATGGCATCTTCCTTTGTGTTCTACACAGGATTGAAAGAATTCCCAGACACAATCAGGTCTACAGTTCATTTGGCTCAACCCAGCAAACTATCACTGAAACGGACACAAAAGAAGTATCTGCAGGAACTATAAAACTGTACTCTCTGGCATCAGGAACAAACTATGAAGGGAAACTGCCCAAGGATTCGCCATCCTTCCTTTAAAGATAGTGTGGAAGGGCCGGGCACGGTGGCTCAAGCCTGTAATCCCAGCACTTTGGGAGGCTGAGGTGGGCGAAAAAGATAGCGTGGTAGTGTGGAAGAAGAGAAAGACAATGGATTCTGAGGCCAAAGAGACTTGGGTCCAGATCCTGACTCTGCCATTACTAGCTGTGGGCACAGAGGGTTGACAATACTGTATCCTGAAGAACTGTTGTAAGCATTCACTATAATATAGATATAAAACACTGGGCTTACCAAGGAACATAACTGGCAGTTATGGTTAGTAATAATGCATGTTGATATATCATCTGTGAAAGTTGCTAAATGAATCTTCAACATGCTTACAATAAATTAAATCTCATGAAGTTACTTATAGGGGATTCTTGTTAAGTCACATCTGAGTATTAGAAAATATCCTACATTGAAAAGAAGCAGATTACCAAATTTCAACACACCATAAACAGGTAAAACTTTTCATTAAATGATATTGAGGATAATTTAAATTGTCCTGTTTTGATTTGGAAGGTAAATCCAGATCTTAAAACACCTTAGGCCATCATTTATCACAGTTCTAAAGATGTTTTCAGAAATTCTATAATGGAGATTTTTCAGCTCAAGTGTTCCCCAACTTTCTCTTAAAGGACCAGACTGTAAATATTTTAGGCTTTGTGGGCCATAATGTACTGTTACAGTTACTTATTTTGCTGTTATAGCTGGAAGGAAGCCATAGACAATATGTAAACAAATGAATGTGGCTGTGTTTCAGTAAAACTTTATTTACAAAATCAGGCAGTGGGCTTGCAGACCACGGTTTGCTGATCCCTGCTGTAGTTAATAAAATATTAAATTAAGTTCCTTTGCCTTTATATTTTCATGTTTTTTTCCTGCTTAGAGTAACTGGAATAAGAAATTCCTACGATTTCTATGCTTATTCAAATAGGAAACACAGATGAAAACAAACCCAGAAAATCACTGAATTAACATTCAATCTCTTGCTTTTTGACCTTCTGTGCCTGGACACATTAAAACACTTCTGTTTCCAGCTACCCTCATCTAGCCAGCAAGACAAAATAAAGAGATATATTATTTAATGCATTGATTATGAAAGGCTTTTTCAGCTTAGAAAATTCTTGGTTAGATGAATGCTAACTCAGATGTAGGGGAAACAGAAAAAAACCCAATACCCTAAAATTTAATACACATGACAATTGCTCTTTCAGTGTAAAAAACAAAAATGTTCAGCATTTAAACTTAATAATTTATTGGACCATGGCAAGTACATTGAATTTATGATACAAAGTGCCTAGTAAAAACCATAGATTCTTTATTAACTGACACATGCCTAGAAATTACTAAATCAGATGTTCTCTAACATAAAATTAAGCCAACTAGCATCGAACATGGACCATGTCTTGATTTGAAAAAGACACAAATGTCTAGAACCATTTTAATTTTCTGACACTTTGAGTTAGCTGTGCCCCAGTAGTATGAGAGCACTGTTAGGAAGAATCATGCCTGGGGCCTCTTTTCTTTATGCCAGTACATAATAGGATATGGCTAATCAGTTTGATCAAAATCCATGGTCGCGACTGTTCAGTAGACATCTCAGTTCTGTCTCAGTTCAGGTAAAATCCAAACAGTAAGTTAATGAATAAATGAACATGTTGAAAAAAACATATATTATGTGAGAACAGACCTCAGTATGACCAGGATGAGTCAAAAACAGCCAGAGATATTTCAGATGCTGTTATTTACTTATAAGTGCCACAAATAAAGACAACAACAGATTCAAAATGAAATCATGTTAAATACAGACTTGTTGCTGACCTTAAGGGAGCTGTGACTACAAAAATTCCTATGAATCTATACATCAATTGGGTTTTATTGCTAAAACTGTTAGACAGCTATTGTACATTTTTCTGCAAGTATGATTTTCTCTGTTTCTGCTATCCTGTGTTTACTAGCTGCACTAAATAAGAAATGAGATGACATTTTTCTTAGTAACAAGAACAAGCTATGAGACTTGAATAAATGCTCAGTGAAAGCATACTTATAGGTCAATAAGTGATTTCATTCTAGAAGTCATCATACACACAATCAAAACAAAGATACTTGGGAAAACAAATAATGACTGACCTCTTGTTGCTGGAAGACATCTGTGTATTTGCCCAGGCCCAGTTTGCTGAAGAGCTCAGGGAGGTCAGAGCCTTTGAAAGAGCTATTTAGGTTACAGCCATTGCTTCCTGTCAGCGAGGAAATGCAGTCCATGTAATTGCTACTGCTGAGATAGTGTTCCGCTGAAAGGCAAAGGAGAGACAGGCTTGAAGTGTAAATGCCCAGAGAGAACATGGTTTAATTAAAAGTTTTAATCACCTAAATATTTCAACTTTCATTGTTCAGCTGAACAGAGCAGTAGCTGTAGAAATACAGCAATCCTTTACTGAAATATTGGTTTTTCCTTAAGGAAATGCTGGTTACTGCTTTCAGGGAGGCTCTTGCCATTTAAAAGGTTACACTTGGGAGGCAGAAATTCAGCAACAGTGCCTCTGTAGTTAATAATCATTCATCATACTCTCCCTGAGCAATCAGAAGCATTTGTTGTTTATAATTGATTTGATGTGAATTAAATGAGGAGCTGGAAAAAGGATCCCTGGGACAAAATAAAGGTATGGAAAGTTATTATTGCAAGTCCAGGTTCCGTTGGATGGCAGGGTGGCTCTCTGTATCTACACCTGGGCTTTCCTTGGGTCAAAGGAATTGTATGATATTGCAACACATAAACGCTGCTCCCTAGAAAAATATAATTTGGTAGCAAGGTCACAAAACAGCATACTTCCAAAATTAAGAGTAATGTATGAAGTGATAGGAATGATGCTGTGGTTCCTGGATTTAATTTAGGACAAAAATAAATCTGTCTCTGCGGAAAACTTTTAAGACAGCAATGCTGAACTTTGCCTTGGTTCTGCAACTGACTTGGTGGGCAAAGGTTTCAACAAACTGTCTGTGGCTCTCAGACCCAGTACAAGCAAGCGCTGGTGATGGACCATTGAACCAAGCTAAGTAAGTCACACACACACACACACACACACACACACACACACACACACACACCCCGCCTTGGAAATTTTAGCAGAGTACAGGCATTCTACCTCCCAGACCAATAATCAGCTCTTGCCTGTGTGGGAAATCTGTCTTCTTACACCAAGGATGTGGCTTCAGGAGAGGACCCCAAAGAGGTGAGGGAGGACGACACTGACCAAAGCCAATCAGACCCATCTAGTCTACTCTGGGGATCCGTGCATCTGCCAAGTCTAGGAATCTTGTTCTGTATGGTTTTGGGTGTCATTGATCACTTTCTCCAGTTGTTTTCATCTCCCAGTTGAGATGTCCTTTATGATTCCCAAGCGGAAGGCATTTCCTGATAAGGTTTCTTTTTCTCTTAAAGATAGCTGTTTATCTCTTGGGGTGAATGTGTAGAGAAAGGACTCAAAACCAAACCTCAAGATACTGAGTCCTGGGACACTCCACCATTTAAAGGTGAAGCAGAGGCCCCAAAGTCATAAAAACAGTTTGAGGAGGAGTGACTATTGAGGTACTGGGTCAAAGGTGACACAAAGCCACAAAGTGGACTGCGATAAGGAAATTGGGGTGAGTGACCACAGGATGTGGGACGTGACAACATGAAAGTGGCTAAAAGGCTGCCCATATAATTTATGGTCCAAATGATACATTAATTTTTTTTTTTTTTTTGAACGTAAAAGAGTTACTGAGAATTATGCTGCAGCAAATGGTATAAACAGGGACGCCCAGGGAAAACAGAAGCATTGGTGATCTTGACAAAGGTGTTAAGAGAAATTATCTAAAACTGTGCTGTTCAATACAGTAGCCATTGGCCACACATGGCTACGGAGCACCTGCAATGAGGTAATGGGAATGAAAATGCTCTGTCAGTACACAATACACTGCAGATTTTAAAGATTTTCTACAACCTAAGGAAGAATATAAGCTATTTCAAATAATTTTTATATTGATCACATATTTAAAAGGAATCTTACATGTTGGGTTAAATAAAATATATAATTAAAATGTTTAAAAACAAATGTTTGAAAATAAAATGTTCATAGTGATAAATGTTCAAAATAGCCTATAACTTACTTTTACTTAAATTTTTTTTTTTTTTTGGTCTTAACTACTTGTAGTTTCTATAGTCTCTCCTAAACTCCTTATACCCTAAAAAAGGTGACAAAACCCAAGTAACTGTGCTTCATGAATCTTTCCTTTATATTAATGTATCCTCCATCTTAATCCTGAACTTCAACTGAGTAGTACAGTTAATTTAATTATCCAATGTTAAATGAAGGGAAAGGAGATAAAGATAGAAAAAAAGAAGCACCAAATGAACATATCTTGGGCTAGAGACTGGACATCATTTACACCCCTCTATCTGTGCCTGGCACCAGCCTGACTCTCAGCTTGATCATACTGTCAGTGGTGGGGTATCCAGCCAGTAACTAATGGGGAGTCTCCAGGCTACTACTGACAGTGCATTTAGGAATGAAATAGTTGACCATGCTTTCTTATTTAGACTAGGCCAACAACCTGATTACTCCTTTCAAATCTGAGACTCCTGGCAACACAGCTGACATGACTGATAGTAATGTTAACAACTGACTGTTACTGAGTGTCTACCATGCTCATCTAGATTGCCTTGCTTCAAGGAGTCTTCAAATATTCTGCATGTTTCAGGATTCCAAATGTGTCAAAAACCCTGAAAATAGGCACTGGGGCTTATCTTGTGATGACAATATCAGCCTTCATCTGTTTATATAGCCCAGAAGTATGGGTGCTGTTGTAGATAAAACAATGGGCTCATGCTGAGTCTCAGCCAGATTTGCTAAAAGTCAGAACCCCCATGCTATAAGTTAATTTTTTTCCTGTTTATGCTAATTCAGCAACATCTTGTCTATTTACAAAATCAAACCTTGCTGTTCATCTTTAGTAGCCACCTGCTGGATAGTCTTTCTTCAGCGGTCTAAGATGCTAATTCAATCACATTTTTCTCAACCATTTTTTTTTTTTTTGAGACAGGGTCTTGCTCTGTCACCCAGGCTGTAGTGCAGTGGCTCAATTACAGCTCACTGCAGCCTCAAACTCCTGGGCTCAAGTGATCCTCCCACCTCAGTCTCCCACATAGCTAAGACTACAGGTGCATGCATACCACGGCACCCAGGTTTTTTTTTTTTTCAATAGAGATGAAATCTCACTGTGTTGCCCAGACTGTTCTCAAACCCCTGGGCTCAAGCTATCATCTCACCTTCACCTCCCAAAGTGCTGGGATTACAGGCAAGAGCTGCCATGCCTGGCCTCAACCACTTTCTTATGTCCTTGTCTTTCTGTCACCACCCAGATGCATGTGTGTACATTACCCATTGATGCATTNAAATGTTCAAAATAGCCTATAACTTACTTTTACTTAAATTTTTTTTTTTTTTGGTCTTAACTACTTGTAGTTTCTATAGTCTCTCCTAAACTCCTTATACCCTAAAAAAGGTGACAAAACCCAAGTAACTGTGCTTCATGAATCTTTCCTTTATATTAATGTATCCTCCATCTTAATCCTGAACTTCAACTGAGTAGTACAGTTAATTTAATTATCCAATGTTAAATGAAGGGAAAGGAGATAAAGATAGAAAAAAAGAAGCACCAAATGAACATATCTTGGGCTAGAGACTGGACATCATTTACACCCCTCTATCTGTGCCTGGCACCAGCCTGACTCTCAGCTTGATCATACTGTCAGTGGTGGGGTATCCAGCCAGTAACTAATGGGGAGTCTCCAGGCTACTACTGACAGTGCATTTAGGAATGAAATAGTTGACCATGCTTTCTTATTTAGACTAGGCCAACAACCTGATTACTCCTTTCAAATCTGAGACTCCTGGCAACACAGCTGACATGACTGATAGTAATGTTAACAACTGACTGTTACTGAGTGTCTACCATGCTCATCTAGATTGCCTTGCTTCAAGGAGTCTTCAAATATTCTGCATGTTTCAGGATTCCAAATGTGTCAAAACCCTGAAAATAGGCACTGGGGCTTATCTTGTGATGACAATATCAGCCTTCATCTGTTTATATAGCCCAGAAGTATGGGTGCTGTTGTAGATAAAACAATGGGCTCATGCTGAGTCTCAGCCAGATTTGCTAAAAGTCAGAACCCCATGCTATAAGTTAATTTTTTTCCTGTTTATGCTAATTCAGCAACATCTTGTCTATTTACAAAATCAAACCTTGCTGTTCATCTTTAGTAGCCACCTGCTGGATAGTCTTTCTTCAGCGGTCTAAGATGCTAATTCAATCACATTTTCTCAACCATTTTTTTTTTTTTGAGACAGGGTCTTGCTCTGTCACCCAGGCTGTAGTGCAGTGGCTCAATTACAGCTCACTGCAGCCTCAAACTCCTGGGCTCAAGTGATCCTCCCACCTCANTCTGCCTTGTATCACAAAAGTAAGAGAAATGGTGATGTGGCAAAGCTGGCTTCTCAAAATGCTAACAGAGCCTGAGGTTGGAAGGGGAGCTGTCATTTCCCCTGTGTTACCCTCCCCTAAACAAACAAGGATACAATCTCTCTAACAAATTAGATACCTGGAATAATTTATCTTTTAAATTCTCCACAATAAAACAAAATAATTTAAAATTTGCACTGAACTTGCATGTATTCATCCTTTTATTTATTTTATCACTATATTATAGACACCCTACTTGGTATTACCTAGAGTATTAAAGTCAAGATTCTCTGATTTTCAAAGTATTATGTTCATTAGGTAATTCCAAGAGAATCCTTTACTGTTCACTTCAATAAACTTACTTAATTCAATCTTGCAATGGCATAAAGACAGGTCACTACGCTCTCCTTTAAAAATTTCTTTCTTTAGGGCATCCTGACACCCCAGGCCCCAGGTTTTCCACCTACCTCACTGTGTGTCCTTTGGAGGATCTTCCTATTTCACATTCTAAAATGTCAGATTACCCTGTACCTGGTCCTAGGATCTCTTCCCTTCCCTCTGTGTACTTTCTTGTTAAGTAATCTTAAGTCCTTTCAAAAAGTAATGACAATAGTGACTCCTAAATTTCTAACTCCAGATTTGACTTCTCTGTTGAAATTTAGAATCATAGGCCAGGTGCGGTAGCTCACACCTGTAATCCCAGCACTGTGGGAGGCCAAGGTGGGTGAATCACCTGAGGTCAGGAGCTCAAGACCAGCCTGGCCAACATGGTAAAACCCCATCTCTCCTAAAAATACAAAAATTAGCTAGGTGTGGTGGTGCATGCCTGTAATCCCAGCTACTTAGGAGGCTGAGGAAGGAGAATTGCTTGAACCCAGAAAGCAGAGGTTGCAGTGAGCCGAGATCATGCCACTGCACTTCAGCCTGGGCAACAGAGTAAGACTCTGTCTCAAAAAAAAAAAAAAAAAAAGAAAGAAAGAAATTTAGAATTATAGAGGTGCCAGTCTGACCCTGCCATTTTCCTGCCTGATAGGCATCTTAAATTCAGTGTGCTCGAAACCAAGTTGTTGTTATCTATCCCCATCAGCTACCCTCAAACTTATTCTTTCAGAATTCCTATATCCCAACTAGTGACTCTATTACTTACCCAGCTGCTGTAGCCAAAAGTCATCCTTGGTTCCTCCTTTCCTCAACACAGTCAATCCCTCAGCAAGTTTATCAGTGTCATCTCTAAACATAGCCCAAGTCTGCCCACTTCTATACACCTCCACAATATCCCAACTGCCTCCTTAAGGGCCATTTTAATTCTACTCTTGCTGCTTATCCCCCTATAATCCATTTTCCATAAAGCAACAAGGCTGATTTCTTAAAATGCAAATTAAAACAAATATGCCTCTGTGTAAAGTCCTGTGACGTATTTCCACTGTGCCTTACCATAAACTGACAGGCTCCATAATCCAGCCTCTGCCTCTCTCCAATCTCTTCTCTGATGCTGATGCTCCCCCACCCTACCCACCTCAGCTTCAGGAACTCATTGGCTGGTTCTGACTCTGGGAGGTTGTGCCAGCTGTTCTCTTGCCCCACTACTCTTTCCCCAGATCTTCATGGCCTTTTCTTGGCATCTAGGTTTTAGCTTGAATGTCACTTGCTCATAAGGTCTGCTTTATTATTACCCAATCCTAAGCGGTTCTGTTTCGTATGTAACAGAGACTCTTGTTACCTACTGCCTTCTAGTTTGTGTTTCCTTCTACCCACAAGAAAGCTCCATCTGCGAAGGCAAGAACCTTGTATTCAAGCACAGTATTACCAGTGTATAAAATTGTGTCTGGAACACATTAGGTGCTTAGTATTTGTGGAATTATTGAATTAATCTCAAAGACTCCCTTCCCTACAACTATGGGATACCTTTGCTAACTTCTGGGAATGGGTATAGGGAAATGAAGCTTTCTGAGACCAAAAACTGGCATTTCCAATGAAAGTAACTTTATTATTTGTACATCTTTGATAAAGTATCTTTAATATTTCTACTCCTAGATTTGTAAGATTTAAAATAATCGGACAACCTCGTTACTATCAGTGCTAGAGAAGTTGAAAACCATCTTTGATTCTCAATGCAGGTTTTTATTTGCTCCGAGAATATGTGACTATTACTCATGCTTTTAAGAGATGGGTGGCAAAAAGGAAAAGAAAATCCCAAATCTCTTTGTAGCTGTATTGATGTGACACAGTTACTGCAGGTCAAAGCGGCCTTTTGTTTGACTTTTGGTATCCCAATATAAGGGGACAGAGTCATATTTTAGAATCTTGGAGAAAATAAAAAAAGCTTGAAAGCGCCTGCTTCTTATCTAAGGGATCTTTCTGAAATCGATTAATTTCTCAAAGCTGCCCTAAAACTGGAAAAAATTGTTCAAGCTGAGCTTCTCAATAATATCGAATACAGAGTTTGAAGTATCAGATTCTTGCCTCAAGTGAAGTTGCTACAGCAGGAAACACTTGGTCCCTGGCACACTGAGTGAGCAGCCCTCACCCATCAGGACCTATTGGTCAAACATGCTTGCTCTTTTTACAGATCGGCATTCTCCTTGTTCATTTGGCTTTATTTTTCTTTTGAAAAAGGAAAAAGTAAGAAAAAGGAAGGTGTTTTTAGCTACTCTCCAAC
>NW_016809631.1:1164872-1170452 GCF_001698545.2 Rhinopithecus bieti
CAACTTAAAATATTAGTGCCATAAGCACAGATGTGGTCTCTATTTTAATAAAAATCTCCCTCTCTACTTTTCCCCAGGCCCTTCCCCTCTTCCTAATCTATAGAGGCAATACTTGCTGGATGCCCTATTTCTGATCCTTCTGAGCCATGGAAGAATAAAGGAAAAGACACACACAGCCACTGCTGCAGAAAATCAGACCATGCTATGTGAGGGGCCCTTTCTTACATTTCAAAGAATTTGGGATACATGAGGAAAAGCTCAAGTCTAACTTATATACCAAGGAGAATCTAGAACACCATTCAGAAAAAAGAAAAAAAAACTTGATCATATATTTCCATTAGTAGCACTTAAAGAGGCAGTGAAGAAAAGCATATTACATGGTTAATGTCCCTGCTGGAATCCAGCAGGTCTCACCCACTCTCCCTCCCAAATTTCAATGTGAACACCAGCCAGGATGATGGGGCAGGCTAGCCCAAGATAGCCAAAGCAAGAAAAGCCATAGGAAGAAGTTCAACCATAGTGTCAGAGGCCCTGCACATTTCTGCCCACAGAAAGTGATCTGTGATCTACCTGTCCTTGGGCAAGTGCTGGAGCAGAAGAGTTTTTTGGGCTCTTCTGCCTATTGCTGCCCTTATTCCTATAGGGTTACATCCCTTTACAGCAGTGTTTCCTGTGGGACGCGTGCATCACAATTATACTAGGTTCTTGCTGAAAACGCAAATAGATACCTGCTTCTCAATCCCTACCTTTTGAGTGAGATCCTAGCAGAAGAGTCTGGATTATTACGCTCTCTGAGTGATTCTTATATTCATAAAACTATGGCAACATGGCTCTATATCAGTTACATACCACTCTTTGTTATGGACTCTCTTGGGTTAAATCATTAGGAGGAGGAGTATAAGTAACCTTGAGTAAGACACTTAGCCATTCTGGGCCCCTTTCCTTACTGGGAGTTTGTGGGGATTGAATAAAATTGTGGATGAACTAAATGAATGTGATTTAAGATAATTACTACTATTATCTTAAGTTTTTATATGTTCATATAATACCCTAAGATATTCCTTTGAATATAAAAAAACATAACTAAGTTGAGTGTGCAGAAATACTTCCACCAATGAGCATTCATAAACATAATTTCATCTTTCAGCAAGCCCTTGGTTTTCTTCAGGATAAGTAAGTCCTCCACGGGAAACAGTAATAGCCACTCAGTATCAGTAAGAACTGGCCAGGCGTGGTAGCTCACTCCTGTAATTCCAGCACTTTGGGAGGCCGAGGCAGGTGGACTCCTTGAGCCCAGGAGTTTGAGACCAGCCTTGGCAACATGGTGAAACCTAGACTCCACCAAAAATACAGATTAGCCAGTCTCATAACCTGGTCTTAAAAAGAATAAGTAAATAGATTAAAATTTAAAAATGAAAAAAATTTTAAAAATTTAAAAGAACCTCACACATGTAATCCTAGCACTATGGAAGGCCGAGGTGGGCAGATCACTTGAGGTCAGGAGTTTGAGACTAGCCTGGCCAACATGATGAAACCCTGTGTATACTAAAAAAGAAAAAAAAATACAAAACTTAGCTGGGGGTTGTGGTGCGCGCCTGTAATCCCATCTACTTGAACCCAGGAGGCACAGGTTGCAGTGAGGCCAGATCGCGCCACTGCACTCCAGCCTGTGTGACAGAGTGAGACTCAATAATAAAGTAAAATTTTTAAAATATCACTAGGCCAGGCACAGTGGCTCACGCCTGTAATCCTAGCACTTTGGGAGGTTGAGGTGGGCAGATCACCTGAGGTCAGGAGTTCAAGATCAGCCTGGCCAACATGGTGAAACTCTATCTCTACTCAAATACAAAAATTAGCCAGGCATGATGGCGGGTGCCTGTAATCCCAGCTACTCGGTAAGCTGAGATGGGAGAATTGCCTGAACCTGGGAGATGGTGATTGCTGTGAGCCGAGATCGTGCCACTGCACTGCAGCTTAGGGTGGCTGAGTGAGACTCCGTGTCAAAATAATAATAATAATATTAATAATATCACTAAGAACTGACAACACACCATGCTAAGCACTGGATGCCTTCTCCAATGCCCTTCTCAGCAGAACCTGAATGAGACATGGTTCAGATGAGTGAAATCACTCGCTAAGCTATACATCTGGTCAGTGGTGGTTATCAGAACCCTGCACTTGACCACTCCATTACTGAAACGAACATCATTTTCAACTTGTCCTACTGTTGGTCTTAGAAAGCAGAACTGAATGAGCATTTCTAAGGTAAATACTTCATGTATGAAACTATCGGAACACAGTCAACCTAGCACACTTGACTCTGTCAAAAGCAAGGACGGACTGAAAGGAACAGCCATACCGTGCATCAGGTGAAACTCTAAGAATGAGCACAGCAGTTTTATGGTCCCTGCTAACAAAAGGAGATGTTTATTTTCTCTCCGTGTTATAATGGAAGAAAGAAGAGTGTACCTCCTAGAGCCTCAACATTTTTCATAATGGTTCCTACATTCTGTTGCTGAAGGTAACTTCAATCTTTAAACTACAGCCTGCCAGGCTGCTACTATAACTCTGACAATGAAATTCACAGGAGACTCTTTCTTTTAGTATTTCAATAGTATTTTCTTTTTCATTTACTCAAAAGAGACAAAAAAAAAAAAAGCAGCATGTTTGCTTTTGTGTTTCATCAAGAGCCTAATTTATTACAAAGAAAACGGGTGGAGAAAAGGTCAGTCTACAAACGCCAGTTATTAGACTAACAATTATGAAACCCTTAACCAATATTTGTTTTTTTGGCCTACAGTGCTCTCTCTGGTTGAACACTGTGACTCTTGATCATTTTCATCCATGTTTGGGTTTGTACAGTCTCCTAGCATTGTGCACATGTGCACGCTCTCTCGAGTCCCACCCCACTCCCAAAGACTTAGAGCCAAAATCTGATACTTTGAAATGGAAAAGGCCTGCTTGGTGAATCACGTGTAGCCTGGCTGTGGAGTATGGAACTCTCCATCCCTTCCATATGGTAGGAATGCCAGCTTCCCAGTCTCACCCCGAGCAGGGCAGCCAACATCTGGGAAACATAAAAATTCTGGAGCACTTGTTTGAGATACTTCTTGCTGTGTTCTTGGCACATCTGAGCACACTGAATTTTTAACTCATATCTGAAAACCTATTTTGTTGAATATTTGCCTTTCCCCCCTATGGTGACCTTGCTAGTGAAACCTTTGGATAAAAGGACTCTTTATACATTTTTATGGAATGTTACATCTGCCTTTTGCTTAATCTCTGCCCTATGCTTACCATTTATGACACATCCCACCCTCAACAAAAACACACATCCAAATTTACATCTCTTTAAGAGCTGATCAACAATTTTGAGAAAATACAGACAAAAGATCATAATACACAAGAGTGCATCAGTTTTATAACAGTATCTTTACAGGAATAGAAATAAAAACAAGTCACCACTAATCACTTTCCTTTAGGTACATAAAGAATTGAGTGTGGGGGAAGGACTGTCCTGTTTTGATGAGAGAACAGACAGGAAGAATGAGTAGGACATGACTCTACAAACCTCGTAAGTGGTTGTCATTGTGGGCTTATAGGACACATGATTGGCCCTTCTCAACTCCTTGATAGTTTCAGCTGGCATGGATTTAGAAAAACCCAGACCACTCCAGGTATTTGTGGGCGTTCTGACCTCCGTCACCACTGGTTTCTTTAACATAGCTTTGGAAACAAAACAAAACCAATGCTTGGTATGTTTAGTGCATTTCTTAAATAAAATACTGATGAAAAGTGTCGTTTCTTTGATATTTGTGAAGAAATTATCACTGAATGTTATTTCTTAACACACCATTCAACAAAATATATTCAGCAGAATTTATGTAACTTGAACCCAAATATTCTAGGTTTCTTTTTATGAGTTTTCAAGTTCTCAATTCACCATGAGTACTCAAAAAACATTTATAAGTGTACTAAAAAACAGTCCAGTGTAAGTTTTTATTGTATCATATACCTTTGGTGGCTAATAGCTTCTTCTGTTCATAGTCAAATGCCTGAAAATGAAACAGAAAATGCCTTTATTGACAGTCTCTCCAAATGTCATGCCATGGTTAGAGAACAAAGGTTCTGACTGTGTTCCAAGAATCTGCCTGAGGCATACACCAAGCTTTGCACAATAATGTCACAGAAATCCAAGGTAAGTCTGTAAGTTTAAACATGCTTCCAACACTAATTAATAATAATAAATTACCACTTCTGACTTTAAGAGTTAGAATTTTTCCTTAAAAAAAGAAAAAAAAATCGTATTTACCATAAATACCTAGCACTTCAGAGCCAATGTCTGCTAGAGTATACTACTACTACTACTAATAATAAAGCAAGTTTTGAAAGAATACATTTCCAAAATGCTGTCCTGTATCTATTGGCCCCCTTAGGGTCTCACAAATCCCCTCTTCATTTAGATAAGCATAGCCTGAAGTGGTATGACGTCAAGATACCTTAAGAAATTATTTAACCTGGCCGGGCGCGGTGGCTCAAGCCTGTAATCCCAGCACTTTGGGAGGCCGAGACGGGCAGATCACGAGGTCAGGAGATCGAGACCATCCTGGCTAACATGGTGAAACCCCGTCTCTACTAAAAAATACAAAAAATTAGCCGGACGAGGTGGCAGGCGCCTGTAGTCCCAGCTACTCGGGAGGCTGAGGCAGGAGAATGGCGTGAACCTGGGAGGCGGAGCTTGCAGTGAGCTGAGATCAGGCCACTGCACTCCAGCTTGGGCGACAGAGCAAGACTCCGTCTCAAAAAAAAAAAAAAAAAAAAAATTTTTTAACCTAACTAGCATAGTCTTTGCTTTTGAAGTGAAATAAATGGCAGATGTCTAATTAAACCTAGTTACCGTTTATTGCACAGGGCTAGGATAGCACCATTGATTCATTCCATTAAAACTGAAAGAATAACTATGATGTAGTCAAGTCTATGTGAGGACCAAGATAGATCATTTTGAAGAAAGTAGTGCAGATACAGCTACATTTCAAAACTTTTCTGAGAGTTATCAACTCTTCAATTTAGGAAGTAGCTAAGACTTGACGTAAGCATGTCTCAAAAGCCTACCAGAAGGACCAAGGACCAATTGGCAAGAGCTCTTTAACCAGAAAGACCATACCATCATATATAAGGTACCTATATAATCTATGGTCTGAAACAGGACATTTCTGAAGGTGAAATGTGCTGTGAATAACAATTAGGCCAGGATAATAAAAGTAAACAGAGGCTGTCCCAGACAAACAAGTACATGTGATAACTAAAAACACAGCCATGTATCAGGAAAGCCAGAGTTTTAGACAATATTTTTGATGAAGTTTTTAGATCCTAGGACTAAAATGGCATTGGTAGTTAAAATCAAGTTTTAATAATTAATGCCTAAAGGCAAGGTATACAGAGAATCTAAATTTACTTGTTCAACAAATATTCATTGAGGGCCTACTGGTTAACGAGACTATGCTCAGCTTTGCGGAAGAATACAACGACGAATCAAAACCGCCTCAAGGACTTGCAGTTTTTTTTTTTTTTTTTTTCTTT